>NC_088980.1:35115664-35285664 GCF_963932015.1 Anas acuta | reverse complement strand
ACCTCTCTCTGTATTTCCATAAGCACAAGTTTCATTGTGCTAAGTATGGCTGACAAGTCATCTGCATCTTTATATTGAACTGATTTGCCTTTTCAAAACTAAAGCTATCTATAACTCAGCCACTTGTCCATGAAAAGCTCCGCGCAGGTGTTTGGTGCACTAAGGCACCAAAATAATTTATGTCTATTAGTCTGACCCTTCTCAATGTTAAAACAGAACTATTTTTGTTGTTTTCTTCAAAAAGCTTTCAATATGATGAATCTCCAATAAAACCAAATGCATCTTCTGATGATTTAAACTGATCTTTTCAAAGATAAATCAGATTCCATGGTTAGCACTGTAATCATCTTGTCATGCTTAGTGTGATTATTCACCTTTTAAAAGTAATGGTGAAGTTTTTCAGGTTCTGCAGTCTGAACCTTCTTGAAATGAAAGAACAGTATATATATCAATTAAAATAGAGTGCGGGATGGGGCTTTACATTTATGGTCCCCAAACCTGTAGAAAATCACATACTGATCTCACATTTAATTCAAATGTACTTTAAAACTAAACAGGCCTTTCAAGGAAAATCCTGGCAGTCTCCCTCATTTTGTTAGGCAAATAGTTGCCTGCCATCATGCTAATAAACATTTCAGTGTAAGGTAGCTGTGTGCATTTGAGAGCTGCAACAGTGGAAGTCTGCTCTGTATTTCAATTTGAGTGTATGTCTTAGTCTATACTGATATGAATTAAATGTCAAATATTTAATAGAGAATTTTTGTTTTAAATTTGAAATTAAAAACAAAAAAAAGATGGATTTTGCTTGTCTTGGGAGAAAGTAGAACAAGGAAAGATTTTCACAATTTTTGTGCATCAAACCGGTATTTTCTCCTTGCATTTGTGGAATACATTGGCTATTATGAGTACATATGTTATAAATGAACTGATTGCTTTTAAACTTTCTGCTTTTATTTGGACAGTGCTGAATAACAAGGATTTCTCTAAAATTTGATACCTCCTGTTTTTTTTTGTAAACAGAGCATAGGCAACAGCTGTAGTTAATATCTTATGAAATACAGTACTAATAAATACAATTAACATTATTTTAATGGACATTTTTATGTTGCAGTGATCTGTGTAAGCTTTCGTAGTGAAGTACAGTTAGTGCATATGGTATTGCTACAATACTAATTACATTTATTACAATGGCTTTTGCTCTGTATTTCAGCCATGCTCTGTGCGATGGACTGTTTCATAGAGGCATGCTGACAAAATGCATGCTATGAATGCAGCAGATGATATTAGAATAAATAAATGTGGAAGTTGGTTATAGCTGTCTGAAGGCCTCTTAGTTATGAAATACTTTCATATCAGTATTGGTCCCAAGGGTTTTGAGGATAACTGTGGCAAGAGAATATATGTTCTAAGGAGAGTCTGCTCTGTACAGAGCTTTCCAAATATGTTGATGCAAGCTCTCTGTCACGTACATTGCTTCTTATTTTTACCATTGTCATTTCTCTAGCTCTCTAAGGCTGCAAACAAAAATAGGGTCCTGTTGTGGTAGGTATTCTGCAAATAAAAAATGCAAGGGTGTGCAATCCAGTATGGTGCCTGAGCTACTCATACAGTAGTGCTTATATTGTTAGTCTTGGAATGAGAAATTTTGGAGCGCTATCTTCACAGCAGTGCCCTGGGCAAAACAGCCATTCAGAGAAGTGGGGCCAGTTAGCATGGGCATGGTAGATGTACAACTTTGGAGTTGCTGCTTTTGAGACCACAGTTTGTGTGTGTCCAGCATGGGTGCTAGTACAGGTGTATTTGAATTTTTCATTCAGAATCACAGGAAGGCAGCTGGGAAGGATACTCCACCATACTCAGTACGTTATTGCCTTTACCTGCATAGCTGTGCTGTCCATGAAGCAGTTATCAAACCTGTTGCCAGATACTATAAGTAAATCCAGCCCTGGTGTGGGAGTAAGAGCAGGTAAAAGTTCTGAGATCTTTCTCAGGCCTGTATTTATTTATTTATTATTATTTCTTCCCCCTCCTTTCCCCAGCTGATTGGCATGGGGACCAATAATATACTAATATACTTTGGGACCCAAAGCATTTCTCACAGTTTAATGCTGTAAGACTGTACCTGTGTGATCCCAAGACTGGGGCCACAACACAGAAAAGGAGATTAAAAATAGGAAGGTAATAGGATACTTTGTTGCATTTCTAATGAGATGTTCAAAGCTGATCAAAGGAATCATTGAAAGGAGAGGGTAAAGCCAACAAATGTCTTCATGTTTACCTCATTCCCTGGAATGTCATAACCTACGGGAGTGGCAACTCCTGATTGATGAGCTCTCCACAAAACAGCTGACCTGTCTTGCAGCCCAGTCCCAGACACCTGTGCAACCCCTTTGCCATAGCTCTCCTGGGCAGATGGTTTCGGCAGTCTATTTCTGTGAGTCTAGCTGGCAACAGGACTTCTGCCCAGTGAAGATAGGCATGCTCACCCAGTTAGGACTGTGGCAGGAGAAGAATTTGTAGGAATATATAAAGAGCACACTTGGCTAAGAATCTCCCTGATGTGGAGAAGTGCCAGGGAGTGAAGTAGGGGCACAACATGATCTCTGGGTAATGCAGGGAGGTTAGTTGTTCATAAATGAGGAGGCAATTAAATATAGTGGGATCTCAGGGAGGGGGACCAAAAATATGGAGAAAGAGGAGATGAAGCAGAAATGATGAGAGAAGGAAGCAGCCTGGAAAATGACAGTGCTGGACACCTGAAGAGCTTTGCACAATTAAGACTGTAAGAGTTGGTGCAGAAGAAAAAATGTTTTCAGAGATGGTTAAGAGATACAAGAAAAGGGAACGACTGGAACAGAATGAAGTGGAATGGGAAAGAGGGGTTTTGGACAACAAAATGGTCAAGTCAGGCTCTAACGAGAGTATCCCAGGCTTGGTAACTTTGACCATTTAAAAAACAAATACCTTCTGTCTGGAAGGCTGCACATTAACTATTTGCATTTAAGATTGGAAGATACAGTTCCTCTGGGAAATTGTATTTATCCATAGATATTATGGCAAAAATGAGTTTCCTGAATCTGGTACCTGTTGTCTCATATGCGTTCTTGCACCTCTGATAGGCAGAAATCTTTCTGGTTCTCACATATATCCCTGTTTCCCCTGGTAGTCTTGATCACAGAAGGATAGAACATTCGAAGTTGGAAGGGACCCAGAAGGATCATAGTGTCCAACTCCTGGACCGCCCAAAACTCAAACCATATGTCTGATAGTGTTGTCCAAGTGTTTCTTAACTCCGGCAGTCTTGGAGTCGTGAAACAGGCTCCCCAGGGAAGTGGCCAAATCCCACCACCCTCTGCATGCAGAGCCTTTTCCTAACCCCCAGCCTGACCCTCCCCTGTCCCAGCTCCATGCCGTTCCCTTGGGTCCTGTCGCTGTCCCCAGAGAGCAGAGCTCAGCGCCTGCCCCTCCGCTCCCTTCGTGAGGGAGCTGCAGGCCGCCATGAGGCCTCCCCTCAGCCTGCTCTGCTCTGGGCTGAGCAAACCAAGGGACCTCAGCCTTGGTTTTCATATGTCTTGCCCTCCAGACCCTTCTCCGTCTTTGTAGCCCTTCTTTGGACACTCTAATGGTTTAATGTTCTTATATTGTGTTTCTGAAAACTGCACCTTCTGAGTGATACCTTCTGCAGTTGGTGCATTTTGTGTTGCAGCCCTGCCAAGCCCAGCTTCTAGGTTAAGTTAGGCCTCGAGGCCTGTTTCCCATGCCCCTTGTGTGCTCTTACAACCTGCCCTTACGGATTACTGCTGTTTCCCACCTTGAATGTTAGAAGAGGATTAGGAAATGAAGAGAAACAGGCATTGGAAGCTGGACAGGCTGAGGGGAACCCCATGAGTTCTTGGCCATTCCCATTTCTGCTCTGGCGTTAGAAATTCTTTTGTGTGTCAAGAGGGAGAAAAAAACAAACAAACAAACAAACAAAAAAAACAAAACCACACACACAAAAAAACAACAACAACACTAAAAAAGACTGCCTCTTACATCTGGTGTCCTTGGTGTCTTTTTACAATGCTTCCATGTTTCATTAGAGGAGGTGAAAATTTTGACATAGTCCACTAAGAAAGCTAACCACATAAACATTGCACTTTTTTTTTTTTTGTAAATTTAGGAGAACCCATGGCAGATGTGTGTGGGAGTACACTTATTTTAACATGCTTTTGCTTATTTTCTGCTGTCTGCTGTTCTAATACTGTCTGTTGGGGAAGGAAATCTGCTTTTTGTATTGTAGTTTTTAGTGCTTCAACAGTGTGGTGTTCCTGTGTCTGTTGGGATACTCCATCATGAAAGCAGACCTTCAGATGTTGACAGGTCCAATACTCAGTTTACTCTGGCATATGCAACAAGTATGACACAGTATCAAAAATGTCCTTAATTTATGTGCGGTTTAGAGCTGACTTCATGCAAATGTAGTAGCTACGAGACTGAGGGCTTAGGGCATCCGGCAGTTTAGCCTGCTACATGTGCAGAAGTCTATATATAGCTTTGCACCACAGGCGGTGACTGCAAAGATTGTAGTCCACTGCCCAAAGTAGCAGGCATGTCAAGTGTACTAAAGATCAGTACAAACATGAAGCTCAATGCCAGTAAAAAGCGTAGCTTTTTAAAAAATACTTCTGTTGAGCATACCTCTAAAAGAGATAATGTAGAAGATCTTAATTCAAAGAAGTTTAGTCTTGTGTTGCTCGCAGACTCCTTCAATGACAAGCATGTTCTCTGTAGATGGCATTTGAGGACAGCAGATGAATTAATTGGGTTTTGGTTTAGCTCTTTTTTTTTTATAAAAAAAGTATATCTTGATTTGTAGAACATGTCAGGTAGAGCATACAAACTAAAGCAGTACCTTATGTGTAACTATTTATGATGCTGAGTTATGCAGGTTAAAACCTGAGATAGATTTACGTTTGTTTAAAAGGGCAGCAGCTGTGGTAGCCCTAAGCACGACGCGGTTAGGTGAGATAGACATGTGACGCTCAACGTTGTAGCAGAATATGTATTGCCAAAGGATATTCTTTATGAGACTATGAATTCAAGGTATGCGTATTATTACCAAAAAAATAGGGTTGTAGTGACATATTTTAATGGTATGGGGATGTAGCTAATGATCAGTGTGGAGAACTGAGCAGTTTAATCTGTGGCTTGTATATTTTTGGTTTGATAAATTAGTTCTTCTTGTCTGTGCACTTGCTGGTGAGAAGCGTGGTTTGTACTAAACTTAACTGGTGAATTCCGGTCATAGGCTTTGAAAGATTTTAGTGTTGCTTGTGGCTTAACCAATAAGCAGATGTGAAACATTTCTCCTTTTCTAACATTTCTTCTTCCTATTCTATCACTGATGCAACTGCTCTCTCCAGTATTGAATAAACGGTCCCCTGTTAGAAAAACTGACATCTGGAAGACTCTTCACAGTACTTCACATAGCAATGTTCTGACTCAGCCATTAGTTGTCAGAGCTCAAATCGGGGTCATCTCAAGAAATCTGTAATGCCTTTTACTTCCAGCAAGAGCTGGCCTGAAAATCTGCTTAATGTTGTCATTCAAAATTTACATGGTTTCATTAGGCTTATTAAAGGCAATGAAAAATGCAGCAGTATGTAACACTGATAAAGTCCTTTCACCTTGCTATTTCAAATCACGCTTATGGACGATGAGTTTAGCTTCCCACTAGCCCTGGGCAGAGGTATTATCTCAGTTTTATGGACAGGAAAACTGAGTTAGATTCAATGACTTGTCCAAGGTCATACATAAGACTGGTAGTATTGGGGAAAAAATGTCCAGACTTGTCTTAATTACATAATTTTTTGAATAAACTCACTGTCATAGAAAAGATGTATTTGTGTCTATGTCTTGTCTTATGGGTTTTAAAACTTATTTTCAATGTGAATTCTTGCACACACAAAAAAACAAAACAGTATTTTCCTCAGATGTGTGATTCTCACAGCTGAGAATATTTAGAAGAATATCTTTTTTTTTTTTTTCTTCCAGAGTTCAGTTCACTGCTTCCTACAAAAACTTTGTTGTAGTCCACTTTGGCTCTGTTGTTCTCTGCCTTTGTGAGATAAAGCTGCCCTCATTATTTAGCATTCTTGCATTTGCATATGTACAAGAGGGAACAGCTGCTTTCTGCAGGGATTTTGTGTACTCATTCATATTCCCACAGTGGTGGCCTTGTTCTGAAGCACACTGCTACCCTGTGGAAAAGTAGAAGAATACATGGGCAATACAGAAATCTGTTATTAAACATTTAAAAGTACAGCAGTAAAGAAAAAATGTAACCACAGAGTTGCATTTTTAAAATCTGAAGTGTCACGTAACAATGATGTATAAAAAGTCTCTTCCTCTAGAGCTGCTGGAATGTAATGGGAAAAAATCTGTTCAAAAGAAATTTTGCAATCGTCTTGAAGTTTAAAAGACAAAAACAAAAACCAAACTAGTATTATTACTAAGAATGTTTTGTGGTTTTGCCTTATTTTATTTTTTAAATACAAATGGTGGTAGTGCTCGTTTCTTGTTTGAAGATGATTTTGGCCTAGATAACAAACAGCTGTTCCCATATCCATGGACAGAAAATTGCGTGACTCCATGTTTCTATACAATTGAGACTTCCAAGCATGATCAAGAAGATAGTTTAGTTCCTGAAGTTTTGTGAATAGCTGGCCAGTCACAAGAATATGGCCATTCCTTTTTTTTTCCTCAACACTTTTACTCTATGTTTTCTTAATGGTTCAACTCAGATTTTAAGATAAATTAAAAATATATGAAAAATTAAATGGCTAAAAATGTTTTTCAATTTGTGGAGAGAATCTAAAATCCCTTTTCTAGTTTAGAGATAAAAAGAACTAAAATTCTGGCCAGAAATATGAGAACCCATGAAGGAATGTAATTTGTATACTTTGAGTTTAGAGAAGAAATTCTGTTTTTCAGTTCTTTGAAAAAGAACAAATGCTTTCACTATGCATTTGTCTTTAAAATTCTGAAGCATCTCAAAGTGACTTTTGAGGAAAAACTTTAACTCCAGGTGTATGCAATTTTCTTCTAAAGCATTAAGATAGGTACATAAATGAGGTTGCAAATACCCATGCAGTTGAGATGGAATGCGCTGAATGTGATGGTTGCGACTGGACCAAACATTTAAAACAACCAAACATTACAAATATGATTATGAGCCACTTTCTTCCTTGCTGGATTTTTTCCTTCAATTTTGCCACCTTCTACTGTTGGAGTTCTTGTTTTAATAGTAGTAGATAGTATTAAAATATTTTCAAGAGGGAGGAAGGAACTTACAGAATTATAAATATTCTGCTTATGGATATCTGGAGGAAAAAAAAAAAAAAAAGGAAGGTCATAGTCTGACCTACAGACCTTGGCAGTGTCCTTTAAACAATCATTAATCATATGCAGTGCATCAAATCATCATGTGCAAGATAACATTAGTGACCTCTCCAACTGAGAATAACAAATGACTTAATTTTCCTTTCTATACATGACAGTAGTGTTGACAACCTCTATGTATATTTTTTTGCCCTGTACCTAATCAACTGATCATTCTCACCACAAAATCTTCCTTTGACTATATTTTTTCACTCCTATTTCTGCATGATATGAACCTTTGCAGACAACATGTAACGGGGTAGTCATCATATATGCATGTTTATTTCTGTTGAGATATCTGAAAGTGAAGTAGTTTCAGCATCTTTTATGCTGGGGAAATGACAAACTGAACAAGGGAAACAGGGTTATGTTGACTACCTAGCCTTATTTATTTAAATATTCTGTGCTTCAAAACGCTGGTAAAAGCACAGCATGTAACAGTATTCTAGGGGAAAACCACATAATACTTATAGTGTTTTTGGGAATGTCTTTATTCATACGTGTGATCTTAAATAATCCACACATCTTCTACATTACTTGTATAAAAGTTGCTTAAAAGTCCTGAAAGAAACATTGCTAGTTGTAACTGGAATTGTGATGTGCTCAGAAATGTGACTTTATATGCAGTTAGAGTTAGTAAATATTTTAGAGCTATACTGAAGACTTAATTGCCTGTCAGCTCTTGAAAAGGTCTTGTTAAACCAATTACAACCCTGTGATGTCTCAGCGTCTATTCTGTGTTGGCCAACTCTGCAGCTATGGGGTAGTGGAGTCCACAGGATCAGTGTGCATTAGGGGGTTAAAAGGCACCTTAGGCAATATTTCGTGACTGTTGCTGCCTTCACAGAAATGGCCTCAGGATTTCAGCATTCTGGGCTGTCAGTCCTGCCACTGCCCCACCACCTGCAGTCTGATAGCTCCAGCTGTTTTTCTCCCAGTTTTGGAGCCTGGCCTTAAGCAGGAGCAGTGCTAGCAGCTGCATGGCTAAGCCCTGCAGAGACTTGCAGCTCACTGGCTGTCCTGATACTCACTCAGCCCTTCACCACAAATTTGGAGGCAAAAATAATGTGCCATCCTGTTGGCACCTTGGGGTGCTGCAAATCAGAAGTCTGGCCTCGCTTTTTTTTCTTTTTTCTTCCCCCCCGCACTGGTGGTGCCAGCTGGTAGCCTGGCTCCCCAGGCATTTTCCTGACCAAATTTCACTGAATGGCAGTGGGACAGAGTTCATGGAAGCGCAAGATATTTAAAGATTTTGTTGGCGCTGCAAACTTCCTTGCTGCCTTTTATTTATATTTTTTCTTTTTGGCACTCTTACATCATTTAGAGACCAGATTAGCAGTCTCTACTGCTAGTTGCTGAAACTGAGTGGTTCATAGGAGAATGCCTGAGAGCAGAGAAATAGGATATTAGAAAACGAATCTCACTAAGCACTCTAAAATACCATGCAACTTTTTTTGGAAATCATAGTGGATGAATACGCTCTAAGTTTTTACCATGTAACTGGGCCACTGGAAGCTATCAGGACAACCCTTGGAGTGTTGGTTTCACTGTTCATCCACCAGTCAGTCACGACTAACTGCAGCTAGGCTTAACCAAGTAGTACTGTCAATAGGGTAAAGTGCAACTCTCTTATTTGATCTTACAGGCTATGCCCAAGATAATGAGAGCATTAGTTGCAATAGGTGTCTTTGTTGTGTTTGCTCTTTCCATTGTTCATTTGAGGTATTGCAAATTAAAACTGATTAGACATTCTTTCCATAACCCAACCATATATTGAAGCTACACTTGAGCTGTACCGTTATTGCTCTGTTGAAGTCCCGCATGCATTTTTTGTCAAAAATATTTTATGCAACAGCTTCCAGATCTACGCGGTGAGATTCAATTTATGAACATCTGAATAAGAGAAGAAAGATTGATAAATGTGAGCCACTGTGCAATTTATAATCCCTCACATATCTACAAAATGCCTTTTTTCCTAATAAGCATCCTAGCATGCTTTTTAACCACTAAGATTCAGGTTTCATCTTTTTTGATGGCTTGCCTTAAGGAAAAAATCTAGAATTTTAGTTCAAAAAAATTATTTTGACTCTGAATTTGAGTTTGACTGGCTAAAACTCTCCTAGAACGTGCTGGGAGAAAGTTTCATGTGCTGTGCTGTGCTGCGTGCCCTGCACCTCTTCTGCTTCTCAACCTGAAAAGGATAGCATGGATGTGACCAGACGCGAAGTTCACTGCTGCCTCTGAGTCTTTGTCACCACACCTAGCTTCAAGTGGTTACTCAAGTCACTAAGTTTTAGAAGGCTAAGCTCTTCTTAGGGTGGAAGGGGGGTCAGAAGATTGGTGTCTTTTTCTTGAAATATGGTGATCTGTTTTGTGCTGCAGCTCACCTCTTGCATCCTTCAAATGATATTTTTCAACAGTGACACTCACGTTTAATAAACAAATGATAAACTTTAGGTTGCTCTGTGTAGTAGCATGTGTCTTTGGTCATGTTTTTAGGTTTTTAAGATTGACAAGATCTCAACAGTGAAACAAACAGAACAAATCTGTGTGCTGAGTCCACCTACTTAACAAGATTCTTTTGTTACAGAATCTAAATCCCTCTGCCGGGCTTCAACCTTCAAGGCTGAAGTTCACTGTTGCCCCTTAAAGCTAGTGCTCCAATGCTATTTTTTCCCTGTGGATCTATTTTGAATTATAAATCAAGCACACCAAGGTTTTTATGTATGCTGTGACTATACCTGGTGACTTCTGTCAGAGTTCCTTGCTCTGCCAGTTGTGTTTAAGTGCATGCCTGAATCTAAATTGCATTTCTAGAGCCAGATGGATAAATTAGGCTCTGTAGCCCAGTAATGAATGTATAAGCCAACCCAGCATGTTTCAGTTTCTGGTCTCAGCACCAGTTCCTCTGATTTCTCTCTTAATACTTGCTTGTTTTTTGCCCTTGGTGAGGTACAGGAAACCACATACCAAAACAACAGCAACAAAACGATAAAAAAAAAACAAACAAATTTACAAACAAAACCCCTGTCCCTTCCCCCAAACAACCACCCCCTCAAATCTGGCTGAGTTTAGCATAGCATTCTTGGAGGGGTAAAAGTCTCAAAACAGAGGAAAATCTGGAAGGGCCACACCAATCTCTGTTGTAAAATTCATCTCAAAGCTACAGAGGTGTATGTAGATGTAACCAAATGTTTTTGTCTCTGTTCTAATTAAGCATCACTGTTTTGTTCCTCTTGTACTATAGACTATGTGGTGACCTTTGTGCTTTTTTTTTTTTTTTGATCTTAATTTAGTTCTAGTGCTTCAGCTCGTTTCTTCGAATAAAGGATGCTAATTTATTTGTATTTGCACAGATGGCCATGTCATTTTTTCACTTAATATGCTCCAACACATTCTTTTCTATTTTTTGTGTTCCTATAGAAATTTCTTTCTCTCAGAATTCTTTGTGCAACTGTATTATAATAATGTTTAACTTGATGAATCAAAAATTCAGAAGGGTACCTTTTGGGACTGGAAAATATGACAGTAGATGCTGCCTCCAAGAAATAATTAAATGGAAATGTGATAATACGTGCGAGGGGGTGTTGCTGAGACTATTTGTAAACTTTTGATTTCTAAATGTTGCCTTCAGGCTTGGTAAGAAAAGCTCAGTGTTTGTAAAGATTATCCTGACAGCAATATGCTGGGTCAATTGTCAAGACATGTTTAGCATGGGGGGACGTATTAATCTGCTACAGCTACCACTGTAAGTGGTTGGAATAAATAGAGGGCTCAAGCAGATGAAGAGGGATTAACTGTGTAAATTGAGCAAACTCTTCAATCACTAAACCAGTGATTTTACAAAGGATTAGTCTGCTTTTACAAATATTGATTACTGATTTGTTACTTGGAATGAAGATGATATAACTTGTGCAGTTGCTATGTAGTATGCTATGTGAAGTGTACATCATTCATATTAATGGGATTGTCATAGACATTATAGAAACTGACAGATTTATTATAGCAGTTGCCGTTAGCATTGTCATAGTTAAAGTTGTGTCAGCGTTTCCATTAAAAGTCCTATTTCCATTTTTTCGTGTTCATAGATCAACTTTAAAATTTGCTCAGTTGAAATTTTGGCAATACCTGTTTATAGCTTTGACACAATTATTATTTTTGTGCGCTTCTAAAGAGAACTGAATCAACAATTTTTTAAATTGGAAGAAAACACTGCATGTGACTTTTAAAAAATGATTACAGGTTCACCACATTCCTTGTTTTTAGTACTTTTAGTGCTTTTGAGTGACACTGTATTTTCATTAGTTTTATTAAGCCAGGCTTGTAAAGGAGTGTGTGTGTTAACTAGCTGATATGGGGGAGGGACTTTTTATATAGATGAGCTCTTTTGCTTATCTAAAGGATTGTCTGGCTTTTTTCAGTGTTAATGGCCTGATAAAGATTACTTTTCCTACTAATCGTGTCCCACGTATATCCTCAGATTGTAATGCTACCACTAAATACTGTCCCGCAGACTAAGCAACAGTGCTCATTTAGAAGGCTCAGTTGATTCATACACCTTCAGAGTTACAACTGGCATGAGTTTCAACACTGGTATGTTCACCAGCTGGCTTGTCCTTCTAATGCTTAATTTAGGTTTATGTGCAATGGTGGGATTAAGAGAAACACGGGTGTGGTATGTGAATCAAGGGACACAGAGGAAGAGATGAAAGAGTTTGAAAAGATCCCTGATACCTATGCAATTATTTCCTCATAGTAAAAGTCTTTACATTTTTTGTTGTTGCTGTTATTCTGTTTTTTTTTTTTTTTTTAAATATATTTTTTTTTTTTTTTTCTATTTGATGCTTGTTTCTCTTAGTGTGTCTTCTTTCCAGTCTTATATAGACAGGACACAAAAGAATCCAATCACAGCTATTCGCTCAGTTTCCTGTTCCCAAACTGTCATCCCTGTTGCAGAATATAGTGGTAATCCTGGTTTGTGAACTTCCAATACCTTAACTCTTTCAATTTTCCTGTTGTAGAGGCTGAAGATGAAGAAATTGTATGCTTTAACCATAGGTAAACATGAGTTGGCATTAAGGAAGTCAATCAGAGTGACTTTCTTTTGCTTTTGGATTTCAATTCCATAGATGGTATCCGAAGAAGATTTTAATCTGGTTTCTGTCTTTAGAGATTCAGATGTGTTCAAGAGAAATTTTCCAAATAAAAATGAATATAATTGTTGTTTATTGCAAATAAAGATATTCCTAGTACGCCACATGGTACTAAAACCCATAATAGCTGTATAGAGTCATCTCAGAATGATGATAATCATATGTGGAAAAAGTCCATTGTCTAGCTTGGTATTGCTTAGATCATTTAAAATTGAAATGGGTGTTTCAAGTAACTAGACATAATAAAATGGGGCTTACAGGTGAATTGGTGAAGTTGGTCTGATTTGTTCTTTGCTGTTCAGTGAATAGCTTCTGCCAGAGCTTCTCTTGTTGCCTGCATCTTCAAAAGTGTGGATTTCTTCTGAAAACTTCAAATGCAGTGAAAGCATTAGCAAAGTTATTCTTTTTAAAATTGGAGTTGGTATTGGAAGATGGTTCTTCCCGTTGTCCTCAGTACTGCAAGGTGAGTGACCACTGTAATTGACACCTGGAGAGCTTTCAGGAAAACCGAGTATTCTCTTAGCTTCTTGCAGTGTTTCCTGCGTTCTTTTAAGTTGGGTCACATGCAATTAGAGCAAAATGGAGAATTTTGTTAACTTTCTGATAGCAAACTCCTTATGAGAGGAGGCTTGAAAATACCTATATACTTCTTCAACAATAAAAACTTTGGATCTTTATTACCTCTTTCAGAGTACTTATAAATAAAGACACTGTGTTGGTCACTCCTGTTTTTATTTTTTATGGTTACAATTTTTTTTAACCTTCTAATAGTCTTTCTCTGCAGATTTTTTTAAAGTGCAATGTCGTTATTGAAGTAGACTGTAAGTCTCCATAATGAACAATATTTGACGTATATTTTGTGTGCAGCAGTGAACTTGAAAGGCTCAGGTGACATTTTTTCCCTTTTGTTTTTATTTTAAAAAGGCTTGTCTTCACTTGCAGACTACACTGGAAAGTCTTACCTCCATCTTAATCCACATTAGCTTTTGGATATAGAGGAGCTTTTAGTTCACTGATCATAGATTTTTACTTAAATTATCAGTAGTAGAAGAAATGTATCAAAATGAGGTAATGAGGCAGAACATTCAAGCCATTTTGTGTTTGCAGGAATACATAAAATGTAGAAAATGAAAATTATAGCTTTCTTAGACCTCTCTTCATCGAAATCTGCAAATGCCACTTTTAAAGATTTGGTTCTGGTTTTAGCTGACGGTAGGAATTCTAATCTCTTCCTTCATACAGATGAAAGATTTCCAGCACCGACCAGTAATGTTAAAAATTTTTTTGATCACGGATATGAGCTGTTGGAGCATTTAAAATGCTCAAAGTGTGTATGCATGTTTCCTTTCAGAAGCTTAGCAGGCCAAGACTTTGGCCAGCAGTCAGAACAGTTGGAACTTTGCAGCCTACAGAACTAAGCCAAGAGGGCTGCCACTTGGCATGAGTGACTTTCATACATAAAACATCCAACAATTTATGTTGGGGTTTTTCATTGGTGTTTTATGGTAGTCTGAGAATTTCCTTCTTTCTCTGGATTTCTTCGATATTGCTTATTGTACACACAGCATGTTACCTTTCTGATCAGAGCAGTAGTTAAAATGTTCCCCTGCCCAAATATCTCTGTCACAGATTGAAACTCACATTGGATGATTTTCACTTTCAGCTAAACAGCTAGATTTGGCATTTCTCCAACTGTACTTTTTTTTTTTTTTCAAAGTGTCCTTAAACAAGCTTCCAGAACTACAAAGTGAACAATTTAGGCAACAAAGTTATAGGCAACAGATCTTCCTTGGGAGAGATTACAGTGCAACAAAATATTGGGAAAGATGAATTAAGAGGAAGAAAAATTCTATGCTATTTGTTTGATGCGTGATTTGTGAAGAATCCAGCTTGGATGGTATTACCAAAATCTGGATAACAGTCAGAATGAATCTGGGTAACAGTCACAGAATTCACTTAAGCTCTCATAGATCTGTCAAAATGTTGTTGAGTAATAAATACTTGGGTTACTAGGATGCTGAAACTAAAAGAACGTGTACTACATATTTTAAAATACCATTGAGAGTTCATTGTTTCCCTTTTCAAGAAGTGGCATTTGGCAGCTTTTCTGCCAAAATGTGTTTAACTCAACATGAGAAATATTTAATAGTTGTCATTGTTTACTGGCAGTTTAGGCTCATTTGCTGAACAAAATCTGCCAATCAACCAAAGAGGAAACTTTAGACCCTTCAAAACTACTAATTCAAAGAGTCAGGACAAAATCAGGAAAGTAATAGAAATCTTGTTCCAATTTCTGTAACTTTTTGTTAAGCATTGTGATATGTGCTTATTTCCAAGGGATTCTTATACTTACCAGGTGGTTATTTAAAAATAGTAGTAAACTGTGGTGTGCTGTAGTATTACCTTTTCCAGATGTTTTAGATGTTAAGCTGAAAATTGTTTTTTTTCACCTGGCCATATTAAATGCTAGCTTTTAACTTGCTGTTTGATAAACCTATAGGACTTTCTTCCAATTAGTCATCTGGGAATACAGGAATCATGATGTGGTTAAAGATGCTATCCATATGCATTTTGACATCATGCTGGTCATACTCCAGCTGTAGACTCTTTATTCCTGACCTTTTAATTTTCTCTGATTAGCTAACAGCACCTTCTGCAGTTCAACTATTGTGTGGATATTCTGAATCCTTAGTTAGGGTTTCTAATCAAAATTGGATGTGTGTGCTTGTCTGTGAGATGATGCTGGGAAATTTCAGCTTGCCTACATCATTTCATGAGAATTTCCAGTACCCCTAATTGAACCATGATGTGTGTTTTTTTTTTTTTTTTGTCTTCTATCTGCGGTGGAGAGGCATTGCTTTTATCTGTGCGTTTTCCTGCAGATTTTATTTCTGAAAACCAAGTAGGAAGCTGAGCTTCTTGTTACATGGGCATAATTTGTATTTTCAACTTCTACAACAGACACGCTTTTCTGTTAGCAGTCGCGTGGACCTCTGGATGACGGAAACCTTTCTGTCTCTTTCCAGAATGATTGATTAATCTGTAATGATCCTTGGAGGGATGTAAGCAAAACTTTAAAGTTTCTATGCCTTGTATTGCAGTGGCATGAGCAGTAGACCTTGTACAAGAGACCTTTTCTTTACTGGTGTATCTTCCTTCTGTTGTCTTGCCTGAGAATCTTTGAGAAACAGCAGAAGCGGGAGGGCTGCTCCTGTGAAGCATCCCAGGGTTGGTTTTGTAACCCTGAGGGATAATGGCAGCCCACAGTGGAAAACATTGCTGCTTCTTTTTCTTTGCTTTTTAAAAATTACCGATTATCCATGAGAAAGTCAAATCTGGATTAAGGGGCAAAACCCATTATCTCAGTTGTATATTAACGTGCTATGCAAAATGTGACAGTGGGTGTTTTAGAACCAATTTGAAAGCCATCAAAAGAATGCGTAAGTCCAGGACCGTACTGGTTTATGAAGACCTTGCAAATTCAAAGTTAAGTTTAGGCAAGCAGTGTGTGATCCAGGATAATTCCATTAAGCTGTGGATCCTGGTGAATGGAGACTGAGTGGCTGACTCCAGTAATTTATTTAAAAAAGAAGCCTTTGTCAAATGAATTATGTTACAACTATTAAAGAAGCTTTGCACAGAAAACAGATGAGAATTGAGAAGCCATAGATGTAAGATTTTGTTAATTTAAAATATCTAAATACACAGTTATTTAATTAGGGGGTAAATGAAAATGACTAAAAGAGATTTCAAGCATGCTAAGCGCTTAAAAGAGCTCAGTATTTCTGTAAAGAATATGTCACAGTGGTTTTCAGGCTGCCTGGCTCACTGCCTTCTCCTGAACTTACAGGAAGGAAGGGAGGAGAAATCCTCATACCTCTCTCCTTACACGGGAGAAGTGAAGATGAAAAAGTCAGCATTTAGGCCTTTGAGGGTGTAGTATTAGTGTTTGTAGCCCAAACTTCAGATCTCAAATTAGAAAGAATTAAATAACTAGAAACAGATGCTGCTTTAAGTATTCTTAATAAAATACACTGCTGGCTCTTCTCAGAGGAGTATATTAAGTAGGAGTATTTTGAAGGAATAATTATAAATTATTAGAGAACACAATGGTGAATGCTAGGCATGGCTCTGGAGCAAAACTTCACAGACTAGAGAGTCTTTAGAACATTCTGAAGGCCAAAATGTGAACTTTTCATGAATGAATGTTTCAGAACCCAAATGTTACATTTATTACTCTAAATTAATTATGTTTTCTTTAAGATTTATCTTTTCATTCTTGCACGTTAGACTAATTCATAGCTATTAGGCTGCTACATTTGCAAAGTACTAAAGTAGCCTTCATGAAGGTGTTGAAGACGGTTAATGAAGCTAGAGAGATTTTATGTGAACTTCCAACTGATGACTTTTCCTTAATCAGAAGACTCTGGGAAATGAGATTTCTTTATTATTTTTTTTTAAGTTCAGTATACATTAATCTTCACTTAAAAAAAAAAAAAAAAGGTAGGGAGAAGGCTTGCTTATAAAAGTAAAACACCTCTTCTTTAGCCTAACTTCACAGTGGTTGTGCAACAGATGTGACCCCACTGTATTGCTGTGTACAGATTCAAAGATAATTGAATCCCTCTGCAGTAGCTATTAAAAATGGGTAAACGCTGTATTTCCAGATCAAAATGAAGTGAGATGTATGAAGAATTTTGGGAGATGTCTGTGAGAAGGGGGATGGAAGGAAAAGAAAGAGAAGTAAAATATGTTTTGTTGCTAGAAACAGTACTCCTTCTTTGCTTACACTTTAACAAAAACATTTTCAGATTTTTTTTTGTCTATTTGCCCAAGAGATATCCTAAAAGCTCTGAGCTTGAGAGAAGAAAATCTTATTTTCTGCATTTTAACAGATTTTCCTCTCAGGTTTCTAGCTGATGTCAAAGTTTTTACTAGCAATAATTCAAATAGGAATAGATTTCAGTTTCTCCTTTGTTTTCTCCTATAAATGGGTCTTCGGCACAGTGAAAAGATAGCTGGAAAAATAATTTTCAAGAATAGTGATTTTATATCTATTTTTTAAGTTAAAGGAAGATAAAGTTACTGTTTTTGTTCTCACTACAGTCAAATTAATGTATTTTGTTGTGACAGTTTCTTTTTCCAAGGACTGAAGAATTGTGAACGATTCTTATTTAAGCAAGAAGACTTTGCCTTTATAATGCTTAGACCTATGGGCCTGTACTAGGAAAGCAAGCTGTAATCAGCTTAGCTGATGCTGAATTATACTTATCTCCACTTCGCCTCTTTAACTTCCCATAAGCATGCTAAGCACCTCTTTAAAATACATTGACCTCTAATTATTTCTTGCTTTATGTATCCCTTAGCCCACATTGAAGAAATTAAAAAAATATATTCCAATTGGTGTACCGTGCAGAACAATACAACCTGCTTTTGTTTGGCTTTGTTCTGTATGAAGAATTAAACTTTTACACAGTTGCATTTTCCAGAACTCAAAATGCCATGTGTAATGATTAAATTTCATACTTTATCATGTAAAGTGACACTGATTAAACTGTTTTTAAGTAATGGGGGGCAAAATTGCATTATTCAGGCTTTTGACCGTGAGATTACCAACTTGCAAAAATTCTAGCTATGCCATCATCAACTTCACTCTGAGGTCTTTCTGAAGTCACAAGATGCACTGGATTTGTGGGATTTGTGCACTGGGACCTGTGCATTAATACACCTACCTTGGTAGCATTCACTCACTTCTGAAGGCAGAGCATGGATGGTAAACAAGCTGGCTTTATGCTTGAGTGAGAGCATTTCACTTTCTTTTCAGTGGAGGAATTTTCAGCCTGGCAGCAATAGCATTATAATAACTGCCAGCTGCTCACTTGGCACAAGAGTGCCTAGAACCAAGAGGAAGAACCTGGTGCATTTATGTATAATTTATTTTTCTCCAAGACTTGAAGGTTTAGGCCTCATAAATATTTTTATCTGGTCTTTGTACGCATCAGTCTGGGAATATGCAAGTGGAGCCTGCAGATTTTGGTTTGGAGTACATTGCAGTAATTCCCACCAGGATAAGATGAGAAATTATTTTGGGGGATTCATCAGTGAGTGGGTGGTCAAGAAAGAAGGAAAACCTTTAACAATAAGCAGATGGACCTCCCTCATTTTATACTATCTATTGGGGATGCGAGATAATCATCTCCCCAAATATTGGACAGTATAGACATGATTTTCACATCAAAAGAAGAAAGTTCAAGTCATTATTTGTGAAGCAGGAACTTGGGAATGGAAAGGAGACGTTTTTGTGTTCTCAGCTCTGTACTTGCCCACCACTGTCAAGGCTGCAGAAATGGCATCTGCAGGGGTTCACAGGAGCAACATTTATACCTGTATCTGTAAACTCACACAGCTGCAAGCAACAGACCACTTTTTGACTCACAGTGCCACTTTCATCTAGTATTTACACCTGGTTTGAAAACCTACAGTCTACCAGAGGAGGAAATACGAAAGGTTTTTGGTAACGTCTTTATTCATAAATTCTTGAGATGTATCTGGAGACAGACTGTAAGGGGCAAAAAAGGTAGCAAGTCCTGGTGGTCTCTGTTAGGCTGATTCTGGGAGAGAAATTTTACTCTGATCTGGTAGTAATTGGGCCATAAGTATCTGTGCAAAAAACACTGAGGCACCCAAGAAAATTAACACCAGTAGGAGCTATTTGGCATTCCTAAGATGCAAGCTCCTTGCATCTCTAAGTTTCATTTCTTATGGGGGACAATCTCCAGTGAATTAGAGGAGACTGAGATCCAGACCATTTCACTTGCATCTGTGAGGGAGGGGAGAAATTTCTCCTTGCTCTGAAGAAGTCGTGGAGCATGCGTGAGAGTATAGTATGGGACTGGCATTTGAGAATTCAGAGCTCTAAACACAAAAGGAATATGTGATTTAAAAAATATTCATTCTTTCTTGGCAGTCTGTGTGTTAAGTAGATTTTCTGGAGAAGGAGCTGTCTTATTCAGACTTCCATACAGTAGTCATTTAATGAATCTCTGATCTCAGCTGCTGGTGTAATGTAAACAAATACTGCTGGACTATAACAAAGTGCTGCTTTATTTTTTTATTTTTATTTTTTTTTAAGATTTGTGCCAAGCCTGTTCTATTTCAAATGAATGGGGAAGCAACATTTTGCCTGAAAGCAACAGCTAAAAAGCAACCTGCTATACAAATCCCAAACTTCTAGTTGGGAGCTCCCACATACAGGGCTTGCAGTTCCCTCTACCCTCTTGTCCATGTCTCAAACAGGATTTAAAGCAATGAAAGAAATAGAAGAAAGGTAGAGGGGTCTTTTGCGCTGGCTCTAGGCAGTAGCTGGAAGGAAAATGTCATTCTCTTTTCTTTCTTTCCCTCCTTGTTTGTGTTGCAGTACAGGGGTAAGATTTAGTCTATGTTTGTGCCTTCTTCCTGCTGCATATGCACAACACCTGTAGTTAATATGAATCTGAGAGGAGGTGGTTCTTTCTTTTTCCTTTATCCTTTTGATGCTACTTGTTCTTCCTCCCCTTTCCTCTAGATGTGCAGGGGAATGAAAGAGAGAATTTAGTCAGATTTATGCTTTTTCTTTCACGTACATCTGTATATGTCTTGGAATATTACAGTTTGGTCCCTCTCCCCTGCCCTTCCACTAAAGTTTCATCATGTTTCATGGTTCCCAGGCTTCTCAGACAGCAGTAGGATAATAAGCCTGTGATCTATTTCTGCTTGGGCTACTTACAGGTTTTGGTCGACAGTGAGGCTGACCAGCTGCATTTTGTTTCATGGTGCCGCTGTCGTAGCTTTGAGTAACAGGAAAAGAAACTGGGTTCTCCTCAGGCTGAATGTGGGAGGAAGACTTCATTCTGCAGTGTCACAAAACCAGAGGAAGATGGCATTTTTATCATGCAGGTTCTTTTTCTCACAAGCTGTCAGTGCCCTGTGTAGATAAGTGTAGTTTCAGAAACTGCCATCATCAAATTTATCCCAACCGGTCTCAGCAGAAGCAGCAAAACTGGAGGTTGGGTGGGATACTGACTACAGCTCTCTGAAATACTTCAGGTAGGGTCATACCCAGAGGCAGAATAACTTGAACAAGTCCCCTTAGTATGTTTGGGACTTTTATGTCCCATTTAATTTGTTCACTGAACGCAATTAGTTGTTGGAATTCTTAAATTCAAAAATATACTAATTTTGTTTGTTTATTTAGGTTTTATCCCCTACACATCTGTGGGGATGCTCCGTTTTAAAATCAGCCCTGCTGGGTGAGGTGAAGCTGGAAGTGTTGCACACTGATGCCTCCCAATGACCAACTTAAAGCAGCACACTATGTCTGTTTGTACAAACTCTTCCCCTCCCCCACTCATAATATCATCATTAGATCATCTGTTTAAGTAACTATTAAACTTACTATATACCAGCCAGCAAGTGTCTTTGTGTCAAATTCTCATTTAAAGTTGTGCAGTGGTTGCGTACATATCAAGAGAGGGGGAACAGCTGCATCACCCGAACGTGTCTGTACATGGAGCCAGTAGCTCTTGGATTTTTAACAGTAGTAAGAATTCCAAAAAAGTTGAAATGATACCTAGTGTGCTGCTAAGCTGGAAAAAAAAATCAGTGAAAATGTCAATTCATATAAAATTCTGTCTACAACCTTAGTATCCAACACAAACTTCAGTCTTTTGTTGTCTGAAGAGCAAGTTGTGTTGTTTAAGGAGTAATTTTGTACTCTATAAAAATAATATTCTCTGTATTCTCCTACCTTTTTTCTTGTGTTTCCCTCTTACAACTGTATTTAAATAGGGCAACGATAAACTAACTCATTTTTGAATGCCAATTAAAAAAAACAAATCTATTTTAAGGGACAACCTAAAAACCCAGGAAGTAGATAGCGCCTTCCAGAGACAGTGTTTTTAGTTCAAGGTCAAACAATTGATCTTTAACCCACCACACACAGTTTAAAGTGGTTGTTTAGCACAGGGGTTGTCTGCTGATATCAGTGCTTTTTTGCATATTTTTATTGGTAGAACTTAATGAGATTACATATATTCTGATGAAGAATTGCTACCGTGTAAGCTTGCCACCTACCTACAGTGACTCTTATGAATATTTGATGATTGTAAGTAGTAGGAACTTCACTGTGATGCTCACACACACTAAAAAAAAAAAAAAAAAAAAAAAAGGCATCAGCACAGCAATAGCTTTTGTTCTGATTTTTTGCTTGCAGTAAACAGTGCGACATTCTGTACGTGTTATTAGACATATCTAAAATGTTTCTGAAAACTAGCAGTTTTGTTTGAATCATAATTTTATTCACTTACCAAGGGAAAGATGTAGGGTGGAAGTGCAAATTTTAATGCCTACATTTCTATTTTAATTTGAGTTAGGGTCGACTGGTCAATCTTATGCTTCTAGCTATGAATTAATAGTTGAGAAAGAGGAAAGAAAACAGTGGTTCGTACCATTTTGCAGATGCAGCAGTGCTCTACAAAATCTGAAAATAATATCTGTTGAACAACAATTGTGTAGACTTCTGTGGAATGTCTTTGGTCTGTGCAGTCCCACCTTATAAATCCTATTTGTCTAAACAGTGCTTTGCTATCATATTGCAAATTAGGCAGTGTCTGTCAATAGCAGGTGTTACATTTTATCATCCCTTCATCTAGGTTGTTTTTTTTTTTTTCAGTATAATATATGCTCTTCACCTTGTATGTTGTTTCAAGATATTTTTGTGTGAAGCTATTACTGAAAACCAGATTCTCGATACAATTGCATGAATTGTGATACTTGTTTTTTGTTTGCACATTTGAAAAATCACTGCTTTTATTACCAGCTGACTTTGTTGACCCTGTTCAAAACACAAGTTAACTAAGTTGCCATAATTTGTTTAATTTATATTCTTTTCATTTTCTTCTGAGATTTGTAGGGGCAGCTACATAGCTATATTTTTCTTAGTGGTGATGACAGCAGCAACAGCTCTAACATTCATAGTTTTTGTACTTAAAATAATCTGGTGTAGTAGTTACTAGAATTATTTTCTCCTGTAGCTCTTGCATATTAAGAGTATAAGAATTCATTAATGCTACTATATTATTTTTTTTTGAAAAGCTGGAATTTACAGAACTTATTTTTTTTTCAGGGAATCTGTTTCCTCCTATTGCATGTCAAGATCTTCAGTTTGTTCTGAAGGCTGGATATTTGGAAAAACGCAGAAAAGGTATGTTTAGCTATCTTTGTGAAAATTATTTAGTTTGTGTTTTGTATCTGGGACGTCTATGTGTCAGTATTTGAAGTTGCATACACAACTTTATACAGGAGTGATAAATAAAATTGAATAGAAATTGAAACGTTGAATCATTATTATGCAAAAGAAAGAACAGCAAATAATTGCTTCTATACTGATAAAAGAAAATTCCATTTCTTTGACTAAAAAAATCATGCTGTGAAAGTCCAGCATCAGCCATAATTCAGAGACTTTTAGGTATTTTTGAAGAAAACATGAGGAACGTATGTAAAAGTACCATATGTTGACTTCATGTTTCAGTGAGCATCAAGATTTATTTTCTTTCAAGAGGGCAAATATTGATCTCAGCTTTGGTTCAGTCAATATTTACCTTGATTCAATAAATCTTATATTGTCACCTTAATACCCACTTAATGCTGCAATAACTGTAGGAAATATTTAGGAAGTTGTTCATAATTTCTTTATATTTAATGTTTCACCTGACTTCTCTCTTTATATGATTTCAAATTCCCATTTACTTCCTTGCCACCAGCTTTTATTTCTGGTTTCCCTTCTCAGTGCCATACATTTGTCTTCTTCATATCCAGATTTTGCTTCCTTTACTTAGCATTCTTCCAATCTCCTCCCTCTTCCCTCACCCTCAAAAAGAAGTAACACATTTGTGTTCAATAATGCAGTAAAGTGATGTAACACAAATTATATTATTTGCAGACCACAGTTTTCTTGGCTTTGAATGGCAAAAGCGGTGGTGTGTCATCAGTAAGACAGTCTTCTACTATTATGGAAGTGACAAAGGTAATTATAATAATAATGGTGAACCTTTAAAATGATCTTTTAATGAAGAGAAGAAGTATGAAAATAAGAGGAAAAATGAAAGTTCCGGTGGAGAAAATAAGGGCAAATGAAACTTTTGAAAAAATCATTAGTTGTAAAACAGTGCTTTGAATTTTATAAATATATAGAATATTAAATCTCTCAGGATATGTAAGTGATGTGCCCATTTTATAAAGCAGGAAAACTGAGGAAAAAAGTTTAAATTACTTGTAAAGCTACCTCATGTGCCAATAACAGCTAGCTATTAGGTTTGATAGTACTCTAGTACTTAATTAATGTACTGGACAGCAAATGCTCTTTCTGTCCAAATGGTATTTTCATTTTAAAATACCCTACAGCAATTACACCTTTTGTGTTGTTTAAAGATGTTTGACTCCAGGAAAACGTCTAAAAACTACACAGTGGAGTTTCATGTTTCTTTCTAAATTACATTCTGGAAAAGTTAGAGATGAAATAAGATATTTAACTAGAAGCCAGTCATGGAGACTAAAGCTAGCTTCTAAATGTGTTTTTTGATGGTCAGTTTTGAAAGAATTTGGCATAAGTGTTGGGATATCACTTTGAATATTCAAAATTGTCAGTCAAATAAAACTTCCTTTAAATTGCGTGCCAAGTGTATTTCGTATTTGAGGGTAAGGTAAACTATACAGTGATATCTGTAATTATTAAAAGTGCAATTGTCTCTTTTTTCTTAAAGAAAAAACAGAACTTATTTCTGTGCAAACTTTCCATTTAAACTTTTTTCTTCTGTTTATGTTCGTGTGACTCTACATGAGATTAGTGCAGATAGTCTTTTCATATGGTTTTAATTTAATTTGGTTCAGTTTGTTTCATTACTCAACATTCTGACTCAGTTAAACTCATTCTGTCTTAAAAAAAAAAAAAAAAAAAGAAAATTAAGGTAAGGATATAATTGTATCTCATGTACTTTGGACTTCTAAGTTCGATTTTCATCTTGCTGCAGTTTCCTCTCAAATTCTGTTTCCAGAATTTTGTTACTATATTTGCTGTATGTCCCCCTTTCTACTTTACTCTTTCCTTGGGATTTACAGATTGGTCAAGCTTCAAAAGCATAAACAATCTTTCTTAGCAAAACGAAAAAAAAAAAAAAAAAGACCTGTGGCCTAATACTGTTTTGTCTATAGTAATTTGTTATTTTCTCTGGAAAATTAGTTTGTGCTGCTTGTTTATATATAGTTGCACATTATATAGAACTCCAAAAACTTATATTATATATATTTTTTGACATTATATTGCTAATTCTTAAGGATTGTTTTGGGTTTTCAAAGCTTTGGCTTTTCATCTTCTAGTTTTTGGTCTTTGGATTAAGGTAGGAAGACTGCCTGTCTCCTTTCTTCCATTTTTCTTTTGTAGCAGTTTGGCTGTCAAGGCTGCATTGTAATTTCTAATACCTGTGCTGAAAATTAAAGTACCTGGAAGCATGTTCTGTAGCATGGGGTTTGGGGTTGGTTGAAAAATCAAGAATTGATTGGGATATACTGGGACAGCTTTGCTTTATTGATTTTCAGACATGCTTTGGCTTATACATGTAGAGCTTTTGTAGGCCACAGATTTGTTGGGGAAGATCCCCTAACCATACCCTAATGACATGGAAGAGGTGCATAGTTGATGGAGCATCTTTTGGGATCTGTGTAGATGTGTCTGGATTCCATGACTAGCTCACTGAGGAAGCAAACATCTCAGATGCATGAATTTCTGCTGTGCCTCCTTGTGACTGGTGCTGTTAGTGCAGGAAAAACTAGCACAGCATGGTGGAATTGTGTTTTCTTGCAGATCTGGGATGACCAGATGTGTCCAGAATTTTAACAGTAACTCCAGAACTTGTCTCTGAAGAAAAAAGCTTTATTTTTTAGACTAATATGAGGTACTTTCTTCAGGCCCGTGACGCCATGGTATACAAGGGAGCCTGTTCCAGTGAAAAAGCAAGTTGCCATCATTGTGTGTAAACTGGATACCTGTAGTTTCCTTAGATCAGTGGCAAACTAATTTACTATTGAAATCGAGCTGTCATGCTGGTGTTTGTGGACATGCATACTGCTGTTTGTTATGTTCTTTAGCTGCAGATTGTCAACACGGACTAAGTGTGTGATAAACGAATCCCAAGGAGATCTGGCATGGATTTACTGGAAGAACATGAACTGTTCTCACTCCCACTACAGCCAGCAGTAGCACCTGCTGCAATATGCTGTAGCATTTGGGCCCTTCTTTAGCTGAGACCTTTGGTGCTGCACCAGATAACTTGGGTCATGTGGAGAAGGAAGCTGTGTGGTTCACAACTGTAGGATAACTGAAATATGCATTCAGTTGGCTTAATACAAAACTACTGCCACCTCCAGAACTATTTAGATGGCAGTTATCTAAGTGATGTTGGTCTGCTCTAGCCTGCCTGCAAACATTTTGTATCAGCTGGGCCCTGCTTACTGACAGATTCACGCAATAGGAAAATTCCCCTTTTGTCAACGTGAACCCAATTTGAAGAGAGACCAGGCAGATGAGTGGGTCCATGTATGCTTGCAGTCATGCTGCATGTTACCTTTATGAGTAATCTAGTGCTGTGAGTGTTGGGTGGCACAGGTCAGAGAGGTGGCTGGGATTTCTATTTCTTGTTTTGCTATGTTTATGTTTTTAAATTCAGAACATGTAGACCACTAATCTGTGAAGGGTAAGTTATATCTGGTAAAACATGTATTTTGTTGTCCAAGTTTTGATTTTTTTTTTTTATATGCTTAAATATCAGTGTAACTGAGTGCTAAATTTGAGGGTAAAGATTTATATTGTGTAGATGATTTGATGTTTCCAAAACACTTTTAATTATAGTAACTTTTTTTTTTTTAATATTAGGAGAATAAATATGGAAGGGTATAGAACAGACAAGCACGTGTAAGGAAAAGTTGTGGAACCATTTTTCAGACCTGTGTATTGCTAATGAAAGATATGTGGCCTAGTCCAGAAGCATACAGTAAAAGCTAAAGCCTGTGAAAATACAATAAATGACTGTGTGTGTGTTCACATAAGAAGTTACAAGCATCCTTTTAATGGTTGTGATGCCTGCTGGCTAATTCATGTCTTATTTCTTTTTTTCCCCTATTTTTTCTGATACTTTCAGTGCAGCGTGGATAGTGAAGCAGTTACCTCTGCAATACAGACAGGTCTAAGTATGTCACCTACATTTTTGTTTCCTGATCAGTGATGGAAAAACAGGTCTTAAAGGTTTGACCTAATTAAACGTCGGAAGTATGTATTGCAGAAAGTGCATCCATTTTTGCACTTGTGCTGCAACATTAATCCAGTATGTGGCCCACACAGAAGTGCAGCACAATGTTGAAGAGAAGCATGTTCAAATACCACGGCAGGCCTGGCTTTCTAGAAGCTCTTCTGGTCCTCGTTTTCATAGTTTTTCCCTCCATAAACATTTACAGTCCTTCTCTTTCCTTTGCTTCCATGAAGTAGCTTGCTGAGTTAGGTACCCTGTTTACAGGTATCACTATTGTTCTCTGTGATCTCTGGCAGTGCGTGTGTACTCAGTCACCTAGTTAGTACTTCTATCCCTTCAGACCTCAAAGCGTATGGACAGGAGAGTTAATTTAAATGAATAAATTAAAAGCCACAGTTTTATATGCCCTTCTGTCTGAGCAAGCTGGAGGGATCAGCTATATGTTTAGCTAGGTAGTAATTGATAACTGAAATTGGTAATCAAGTCTTGATTCTCCCTAATTACCTACACTTCAGTTTATAGTGCCAATGTAGTGACATAGGCGGAAGAAAGATACCCTAATTAATTCTTTTTTTCCCCCACATTATTGCCTTTTTTAACTCCTGAAGTTTCATTGTGCCTGTGGCTATATGTCTGCAATAGTTGTTAATTTTCAAAGGAAGTTCAGATGTGCAAACAGGTAAAAGTTTCAGGAAGGTACAGGTTTATATAAGATCTTGATTCAGGGGCTACTAAGCAGAATGTCCAATTGCAAGATGCTATGAAAAAAAAATAGGCTTTTCCAATAAAAAAAAAAAAAAGAAAAGAGATCCTTAGCAAAATACAGTAAAATAGTGCTGGTTGTCTTGTTGAGCAATATATCTTTGTCAGTAAAAGAAGGTGCTGCTTGTTACCTTTTTTTTTTTAATCTTCCCCTAATCAGTAGTTAGTGTAACTGTTAAGTTGATGTCCATTACTTCAAGATTTCCTGTCATCTTGGTGGTTCATAAGTCCTGCATTGCTCTGTAGGCTCAGTTAGTCCACTGGGACAACTTTACAATCCAAGGCTTTTATGTCTGGGATTGAACATAAACTGGTGTACTAAATAGTGTTTCAATCTTTGCCTCCATTTTTTCATTTTATCATCTAGATTTCTCAAAAGAGGAAAAAAAAAAAAGACTATTGCAGTTCAGATTTGCAGTCTAAAAGAAAATGTTTGCTATGCATATGTTTGGAAAGGGCTATTCCAAAAGCTGGAAAAGGAATGACCATTTTGGAGATACTGACATGTACTATTTTTAGAAAACATGTGGTAAAGTATGTGAAACTACATTTAGCATGAAGCTATGTAAACTGTAAGATCTTACAGACTCCTAATTTCAAGATGAAGAGAGCTAAATTATAGATTCTAATAGTATCTATAAATACTTTATCACTTTTCTGAAATCCTTCTGTTTGCCTTTGTTCCTTATGCCTTTCTCTGTAACTTCTTTCCTTTCCACTCTCTAAGTCCTCTCTGTTCTACAGAGTGCACTAATTCTTTTTACATGTGCTAATAATATGGTCACATCGCCTTAGGCCTCAAATTTACAACCCAATCATTTCAAGACCCAGCTGAAGGTTTACTCTCCTTTGTTTTAAAAGTTCCCATGGACTCAGTTACGCAAGGCTACTTCACAACCCTTTTTCTCTGCTTCCCTTGAGACTCCCTTTTCCTAATATAATATTGGCCCTGTTTCCGTTGTTAACAACGTGTCACTATTTTTAGTATGCATGAAGCTCATATGTAAGAAAAATGTTAAAAATGTTTAAAGTGATCTCAAATTTCATTCAGATCTGTATTGTGTGTTTTAAAACTGAAATGTGCCCTAAATTTATTCATCTCTAAAAAAAAATTTATATCCTAGGTTTGACTTTTTTTCAGTACTTAGTTGTCTGACTGCCACTTTGTTGTACAGTTTCTTTACCAATCTAAATTGCTGATGCAAAATGATCTGAAGAAACCCAGATTTTTTTTTTTTCCTGATGCATACCTGATATGAGGAGAAGGGAGAAAGAGGAAAAGAGGAGAGTAAAGAACATCTTATTCTGAAATGAAATTTGACCTAATTCTGGAACAACTTCTGCTTGATGATGATTTTTTTTTTTTTTTTTTTTTTTTACAAAACTGATAGCGTTATACTTTTGCAATTCTGTTCTGTGTTGTGCTGTGACAACTTAAGAGTTTCCTGTTGCTGAATTGCAAAGCCCTATCTTGAGAAAATAAGAGGTAATAAGACTGCTACCCTTTTTCAGAGAAGTGTGTTTTATTTGTCCCTCCCTCATCCCTTCCTAATATGCTGGTATATTCCTGCCTAGGAAAAAACTCTGGTTCTAATTTGGGATTTCAAAATGAAAGTGAAATGTCTGTGATGTAAATGGGCTTCCTGAGGCTGTGGACATCTAAGGCTCCTGCCATTAAAAACATCTATATCTAATTTTTGGTCTCCAAGTAAAATCCTTAGGTCTAAAGTTCTTAAACATCAAAACCTGTTTAATTCTCTCTGAAGCACAGTCTCCAGAATGTATTTCTGATGTATAGTTCTGAATGGGGAAGTTCAGAAGTCACACCTGCTTAGCTGCAAGCATTTGCTAATAAATGAAGTTGAGGTGATCACTGAGTGTGTTTGTCACAAGATGGCCCAGCCTTCAAGCCTACTACCTGACTACGGTGCCTGGCCAAACAGCTGCTTTGTGTCACAGTCTGCTTCACAGCGATCAGGTACCAGGGTTGGTCTCCAGTTCTTCCTAGAGAGGTGTATTCTGTAAGAGCAACTGAGATTTGTGAGCCTCCATTGCCTATCACCACCAGTGGATGCAGCCGAACCGTTAATTGTCCTCTGTCCTGCCATTTGGTATCTGTGAAGCAATTTCTCAGGACATACTAGCTCTGTTGTTTGCTGCTACAGAGAGTGTGAATCCATGCTTAGTCTTTCTCTCAACTTCAGTGGGTTCTGGGTTAGAGTTGTGAAGTGTCAGGTTGTCTTAAAATTTCCTCATAGTTAACATTCTAAAGAGGCTATAGTTAACATTCTTTAATCAGGGCTGCTTCACTGCACAGATAATTAGAAGCAAAAGTAGCAATGCTATGGCTAGTCTGCTGCCATAAAGTTCAGTGAAAGAATTTAATAGCAAAGGATATACGTTTTTTTATTGGTATATGCAACTAATTTTCATTATCACACAAACACAGTGTTCTGAGAGTTAAGACAAAGATGGTACAAACAATAAAACGATCAAATACAATATGGATACCATATACTGTGTTATCCTTTTAGTACAAAGTCCAATATCTTTCTGTTATAATGCTCTTTGAAAGAACTAGTACTGGTACAGAGATAATCTCTGATTAACTCTGTATAACTGTGTTAACATAAAAGGGATTTTTAATGTCACAGAGAAGTATTTTCAGAAATACTCCTAGAGTCTGAATTTGAATACTTGCCTCCTTTTTTTCTTAACAAAATACTTTTACTCTTCAAACCTGGTGTTTGTTCATTCTGTCTGTGTGCTCCTGTCTTCCTGGGGTTTTGATAAACCTCCAGCATGGAAGAGGGAGAAATTAATGTGTTCCACTTCATCTTCTCCCTGAGGTCACAAGTGAAGGAACAATGAAATTTCTAGGCTGAAATGAATTTCATTAAAAGGGGACCTAGTTAACCTATTGCAAGTTTTTATTTCTAATATCTGCCTTGGTGTGATTCCATGAATTTTACATTTGCGTCCTGTTTGATACAGAGGTGGAGGTTTGAGCAAACATAAAATATTAATACTGAATCTTTGCACTTAATGAAGACATAATTAAAGGTACTGTTACAGAACGGACTAGAAAGAGGTAATAGAACAGTGCTTAGGGTTTGTTCAAGTAATTTTTTTAATTTGCCATTTGCTTGCCATGGGTGAGAATTAATAAAAAGGTAGAAGCACAGACTATGAATGCTAGTGAGAGTGTTTGTATAGGGACTGCCCTTACGTCCACTGATGTTCATGCTGCTGTTAGCCACTTTTTGCTATTTCAGAATGGAAAAAAAATAATTTTCTATTCAGTTTCCAGAAAGGAAACAAAATAATGTTGAAAATGTAGTTTTTCCTATTTTATCTACTGTAGAGGCTTTCTCATTTTGTTGACAAATACAGGCAGTGGATGCTTGACTTGTGCCTAAGTTCTGTTCAGCAATGCTTGGAGTGCTGTTGCTGATGCTTGTTGTTAATGTGTTCCCCTTCTGTAGGGGGAAAAAAAAAGAACAAAAAAACTTAATTTTGTTTTATTTTATTTGCATCTACACTTTTTTTCTGGGAGGCCCAAGCAAAATGTGACTAGTGCCTATCTTCACTTGAGTGCTGCACTGTGATCCACAGAACTTGCAGAAATTAAATACTTTCACCTTTTTGTTTTCTTTTTAATATCCCCCAAACATGCCAGAGCACATAAAATCAGATGTAGGCCTTGGTCCAAAGAGCTCAGAAGGAGCGCACAGGTGGCACTTGCCCAACGTGCAGCATATTTAACACAGGCTTGTTCTAAGCGATACTTTTATAAACCAGAACCCTTAAACTGAAAAGTAGAACCATCTTTAAAACAACCACATGGCTCTACATAATAAACTGTGGTAGGGCTCAGTACTTTTATTAGCTAATTAAACTTTTGCTGTGTTGAGAAGAATGCTTTGGGAACACACGCCTGAATGTATAACAAAATTCATTCTGTACTTGTACCATGTGGAAAGGAAGCACATCTGGGAGTGAGTGGGTGAATGTGAAGAAAAGCTTTTCCAATTGCTTCAAAAGGAGCTTGAAGTTTATTTTTTAAGTAAAGTGGTTAGTTTAGGAGGGAGTTCCGCAAGTTCTGAGCTAGACAGGTTTTCCCATTGGTTTACTGAACCTGAAAGAGACACTGATTTATAGGAAGCTTGCCTTGCAAATTCCAGTTCTTGGGTTTCCCTAGATGCAAGTGTCATAACATGCACTTCTTACTAAATAAGACCACCATCTGCAGACATCTCTCTGTGGAATTCCTTAGGCATCCTACAGAAAAATATACTTTTGTGTTCGTCTTCCATTTAAGTAAAACTTTATCTTCAGAAGCATCACCTAATCATTTTGCTAAAAACCTCCCTGTTCTTTGTAAAATTCATGAAATAGAAAACCAAATCTGAATAAACGATAACCTGCTGAGCCACTTACATTCACTGTTGTAAATGAAGCTCTAACTTTGTTTTTTATCTCCAACAGACAAACAACAGAAAGGTGAATTTGCCTTAGAGGGCTACACCATCAGAATGAATAATAACCTTCGGAAGGATGCAAAGAAAGATTGCTGTTTTGAAATCTCTGCTCCTGATAAGCGCATTTATCAGGTTGGACTTCTTATGTCGAGTTGAAATTAAATTGATAAAGCCGTTACAATTCCAGTTACTGAATTAACATTTCAGTAAAACAACTTTCACTGACATCTTAATGAAAAAACGAAATCCTTTCTTGCTTATACTGTATATTCATATATAAGGAAAAAAAAATCTAATTTAAAATATATATATGTATATGTTCAAATGTTATCTTTTTGGACAAGAACGGGGAAATCTATCATCTTTATCTATTGGTCATTTCGATGTAATTATTTTAATACCTATTATATGGTATGTCTGCATGATTTCTTGGATGAATTAAGTAGTGGAAAAAAAGTTAAACAAAATATATATCAGTGTTAAATACATATTGTATTGGTCATGGCTTTGCCAGGAATATCTACGTAAAGGCACATATCAGCTGTGCAATTCAGAGATCTATCAGCTCAACATCAATATAGAATGTAAGTTTAATAAGTTTTAAATATCTGAGATTGCAGTTGAAAGCCAGTTAATTAAGCTGTCAGGTAGTGTGTTGGAGTCTGACAAGAACATTTTTAAGAAAACTGTACCCAGCAGTCTAAAGAAATTCATGGGTGTCTTCTAATTGTCAAGGGCAAATTTTGTTCATCAGTTCTGGCTTTGACATTGATGAAGAGAAGCAGCTTTTTTCTGCACAGCTGCCAGCTGCTGATCAGAGTTTCAAATCCATCATCCTCTCCTTCAATTACGTAAATTTGTCAAAATTAGCTGTACATTATAAGAAGCATCCTTGCAAGAAAAGTACCAGAAGACATGAAAAGAATTACTAATGGTTTCTTGAGGAAGTGACAAGAATGCTACAGACCCTTTTCTATTGCTAATGAAACTGTAGTTATATGTTTGTCGTTGCTACTACTAGTTATTAATAAATATTTAATAGTTTGCAGCTGCCACTCCCAAAGAAGCAGAGGAATGGGTACAGCAAGTGAAATTTGTAATACAAGGTAAGCCAGCCTGAAGAGCCTTTATTATTAGTCCTACCTGGTGACGGTAGTTCTGTCCATTAACTGATCTGTTATGTTTGTATATCTAGTGTTCCTACTTGTCCTAGTTTTGAATAGTGAGTCCTGGATTTCAGTCACGTTTTCGCTTTTACGTAACTTTTCTTCTTGTGCAAGATTCTTGTTTTTTTCCAAGAATAACATTTAGCCGGAAAGCTCTCCCTTATGAATGCTATAACAAAATATGCAAAGTAAACTATAAGCACCAGCTTGTAGAAAACATGTTGTGTTTTCATTTTGCATAAATTCCGCATAGGCTTTCTTTTCTAGGAAATGTTAACCTTTTAAACTGCTTTTATATAGATATGGAATCAAATACTATTCCGGAGGAGGAAGAGGAATATGATGATGTTGGACAAGCGAGCAGTGAACCAATAGATGATAGCATTTATGAAGAACTTCCAGGTACTGTTCAGATTTTTTACCTTATGACCTGTGACAATTTTGTCTTCTCTACTGCTAATTTGGTAACTCTGAGTGGCTAAATGTAAGTGGGCAAAGTAACCTGATGGGTAAGATATTTTCAGATTTTAAATTTGACTGTGACATTGAATGTGTCTTTAACCAGATCTGAGTGAGAACAGTTTTCTTTAGCAGGGGCATCAAAATAGTGCAGAAGATGTAAAAGTCGTCTCAGGGGACTTTTGGCTCATTAACATCCCCTAGTATATAATTTTTTTTAATTAAAAATTGACTTGCCTTACAGCTTTTTCCACTAACTTGCCCATATTTTTTTTTTATTCATGTTGGCATTTGTATTGAGCAAAAGTTCTCTATCACTCTAGCTGCTGCCTGATACATGATTATATAATCCTGCAAGAAAGTAATGTGTTGGTTTGAAAGGGCTCTGGAGATGATCTGTAAATAAAGAAAACATATGAGTATTGACATTTTATTTCATATCTTCCAGTATGATTATGGTTATTTACAAACTTAATGTGAACAGCTTTTGGAATTGATTATAGATATTCAGGTGATAGGATGAAGATGTTTGGTCTTGTTTATATTTTAAGAAACCATGTAAAAATCAATTAATTTTTTAGATACCATTTTAAAGAAATTATATCTTAAAGTGATATGACAATAATCACTTTGTATGAAATAATGTTCTGCATCCCTTACTGTGTTAGGCAGTGCAATTATCAGCAATAACTTGAGAGGAAAAATCAGTCATGTCACGTGATGCCAACTAACTTTATTTATCTGCTAGGTTGAATATTGAGTCCACCGAAGGGGGAAAAAAAAAAAGTATGCCTTGGTTTTCATTTTAACGTTGTTTCAGTGAACCAAGGGAGAAGAGAGTACGAGTGACTGATGAAAAATCAAAACACACCCCACATCATACAACTGGAAAATTGTAGGAGAGCTGTTCCATTTTTTTTGTCTTTTTTTTTTTTCCCATTTCTTTGAATTTTATCTAGACTACTTCAATACACAAGTGCATGTTCTGCTGCCATGGGGCACAGTTGTGTCATGCATGCTGAAAAACTCTTCTGCAGTGGATATAAAATCTGTGTTAAGGGTTTAGGCTTATAGCTGGAAGAATGCAACCAAACCTTGCTGCAGTGCTCTTTGGATGCTCAGGCTCTTAGAGGAGATGATGCTTTATGTTTGATTATATGTTCATTAATGAAGATCTATGTGTGTCCTAGGTTAAATTTCTCTTACCTGAGCTTCACTTACCTTACCCGTTCATTTGAATCTCAAATAGGAAGTAGATCTATAGCAGTAATGCATAAAATATTGGCAGAGAAACAAGAATTAACATATTCTTTGCCTTCTTTGCTCTGAGTTCTGGTTTTGGAGAATTGCTGGCTTGATATGATTCAGCAAGAATTTAGAGTGTTTTCACTTATATACCATTTTTATATCAGTTTTCCAGGAACTGTTGTCTCCTAATGTGGCTAATAAATCTGAAATGTAACAAAACAGCTGTCATAAAGAAAGGATAGCCCTTCTGTTGTTCAAGAAATCTAGTTTCATTTTTCAGTTAAATAACAGTCTTTCTCCATGATCTTGAAGTGGTGCTTCATTTTCATGTTGTGAAGTAGGGATTTCCTTTCCTTATTTTGTAACTAAGAAAAGAGTAAAAGAGTTCCACTTCGGTCTCGCTTGGCTTCATTAGGACTAATTGATTGTATGCTTTTAATTCCTGTTGGCTGTCCTTTCTATTTTCTCAGGTAAACAAATGTATTCTTTCTTCTTTTATTAGTCAAAGGGTGGAGCTCCATTATTCCTGCTGTTACCTTACTAATTTAGAGCGAACAAGGAATTCTGAACTCTCCTTAACAGAAAAGAAAAATTCCTTGTAGAGCCCAAAAGCTATGATAAGCTCTGGAGTGCAGAAGATAAATTCTAGATCCTTGTGAGAAGGGAGAAGAAATTTATCTTCGTTTTTTTTATCCTTGAAACATCTTGACATTAGATCCACTAGCTTTTCACAGATCAACTAGCTTTAAAATTATATATTTCAGGTATTGTTGTATTTCACAGCGTATTGTACCTTGTTGTTATTTATTTGTGTATAATTTGCCATTTCTCAAGTAATCTTTTGCATTTCTGAGGTATTCCAGTAGTCTTGTGTGTGTGTGTGTGTTTGTCAGCATTTCAGAAGCAAATTAAAACAGTTCATGAAGCATTCCTTTTTGTAATACTGGATTTAGTATTAAAGAGTGTTTGGATTATAAAGAAGATATGAATATTTTTTTTTCACTGTTTAGAAAACCGGGGAATTGTGGAGAACTGTAGCAGTAAGCAGGATTGGCTGATGCTGTGTTCACTAGCTATCACATTGCTTTGTTTCTTGTTTTTCCTCTTGTGGCAGGAGACAGTGTAGAAAAATTAATTTTCCAGACAGGTGCTGACTAGCTTCAAACCAGTATCCAGAATAGTAATAGTCTATTAACCTATTAAAAGCTTAGATTTCAATGGAATTCAATTTGTACTGTCTGCTGGCAGGAGGAGTAAGTTGACAGTTGGAGGGGTTACAAAGACAGAAATTACTCTTTTGATCTCATAAGTCACTTTCTTCTTTAATGGCACATACAAATACATTTTTACCATAGAAGCATCATTTGGTTCTCAGTATTAAGAGTGTTTTACTGTGTTTATTTAGGTGGAGTGAAAAACATCAGAACAGCTAAAGCTTTTCCAACTTGTAAACCTCCCTTGCAAGATTTGTCAGGGGTGGGGAAAAAGAAGTTTTCTCCAGCAAGCCGTGCTTTTGTCTTTTTGTTTTTAATAAAAATGCATGTTGAAAATGTGGTCAAGCAGAAATAAAAATACTGTAATGGAGACCCATTTTTTTGCTTAATTAGCTATTTATTTTCTAATTTAGTACATTTTATATAATTTTGACATGGAAATTTTGTACTACAGTCTACAGCTGGATATTATAAGCACAGGTGGTTCCTTGTCTGTAACATAAATTCTGGAACTGTACTATTAAATAATTTTCTGTATGTGTGTAGAGCTAATTGGATGCATTGAGTCTTTAGCCTGGTGCTCTTCAAAAAAAAAAAAATTATTCTTGTTAGAATGGGAGATACCTATCAGCATTAAAGATGTCATCAGTTACAATTCATGAAGACAATTTATTAACCTGAGGTCTTAGTGACATAATTTTTAAGGGCATTCTCTATTGTCTTCCTTGGTCTCTGAGTTTGCAAAGCCAACCATTGCTTGCCACCACGATCTTTCCTGCAACATCAGCTCTGTGTACCGTCTACAGCAGTCTTGCACAATAGGAGAGTCTTAATTGAAGTTAACATCTTTATATTAATTTTCAGTCTTGTCTTTCTTTGCTCTCTTTCTGCTCACAAGTTTGCACTGTAGTAGTAGATTCTACTGTGTACAGTGTAGTTTCCATTAAAATGGAAAAGATGAGATTTGAATGTTTCTTTGGTGCTTCTCAGTGCATAAAGATGAAAAGCTGCCCTTACAGAACAGGTAACGTTGGAAATCCCCAAGTGCTGTGGTATGACGTAAATCTGGCATTCTTGGCTTTGTGTCATTTCTTTTTAGCCTGTCCATAAAATAGAGAACTTCTGGGTGAGCGAGAAGTAAGGACAGTGAAATTCAGTACTGTAGTGATCTCTAGCCAGGAGAACTGCTGTTGAGAACTAATCCACTCGATACAACTTGCATCACTTCCCAGTTTGCTGTAAGTTAAATTTTGGGATCAGTTCAGTCTCTGACTGGGACAAGGTTCATGAGAATGAAAAGCTTGCCTTTGTCCTTTGATTCCCACTATCAATTCTCTGCCAAACAGTTTGGTCAAGCTGTAGTATGTGGCCAATAATTCTGTTTTGCAGTGTAGCTGGAAATTTAGCTAGAGAAACTGTAACCAGGGGAAAGCTCAGGGAAAGGTAAGAAATGTCTTAAGTTTTATGCAACGCAAAGTATGATATAGAAGGTAACACCTTTCTTTTAACCGTGTATACTTACTTTAAACAAAGTCCTTTAGTAGAGTTTTAAAATTTTATTGATATTGTTCAGAACTTTTTTCCAGCATTGTCTATGAGAGTAGGGAATGATCAGCGTGACTCTGACTCATGATTGCCTCTTTAAACAGCAAGTTAACCTCTGCAGTTAAGCAGCATAACTTAATACCATCCTCATCTCTCTTGCTACTGGGTCGTTTGAGCTTTGAGGAAGAAAATTGTTTTTTATGATGTTGTAACCTTTTCTTGAGCATAGAGGGGAAAAAGGTAAGTTTGTGATCTCTGATTTACCTCTTGGGAAGGAGGAAGTCATGATTATTTAGTGGAGTTTGAGTATAAGCTTGGCCTGTCACTCAGGAACACCGACTCATTGCAAATATTTGTGTTCTCAAAATGCAGTGTCAGATGTATTGACTTTGGTGCTAGAAGTGAGATTTCACAGTGACGTGTTAAAGAAAATTCCTTTTCAGAAGACCTTTGCTTACTTTTAGAATTTTCAATATACCATGGTCAAGGCCCATAGGACTAATGCTGCATTTGGTGTCTGGCAGTGGGTTGCAGGTGTACAATTAGTTCCTACACCCAGTAGGCTAAAATAAAGAAACTGTTAATGGACCAGTGTGAATCAGAGCAATAGGTCTGAGTCAGCAGAGACACAAAGTGACTGGGGAGTCTGAGATGTTACTTGCAAGGATTGCTGTTAAGTTAGTATATTAGATATGCTGGTATATTGTCTAAATTCCTCCCAGCATCTTTTGTTTGCCTCAACTATTTATGGAGTTCTGTACTTTTTACCAACAGAAGTTGTACGTAGCACTGATATGCTATTGATATATTTTTTTTTCTCCACAGATGGAATTCTAACTGCATTTTATTAGTAAATGAAGTGATTTCTAAGTAAAAAGTACATGTAGGCTCTGGAATATTTGAAGCTGAAAAGACCAGGTGTAAGATCAGAATTCTTGAGGACAGTATTAAAGATGAGTTTCCAAAGTAATTACTAAAAGTGTTTTGAATAATTTCCATCAAAACATCTTTCATGTTTGAGAACAGCAAGGGCCATTTTTTCCCCCTCCTTTTAAAGCAGTAAGTACAGGTCATTCTTCAAAACCATTTTTTTTCAAAGGCCAGATCCCAGTGTTGTTAAGGGAAAAATATTAATTTCTTAACTGTTTAATTATTTATACATATGGGATATTTTTGCCTGTAATATCTTACTGATAGGTATAATATCAGAATAAGGACTGCTACAAGGCTTACTCACTTTGCTGTAAATTAAAAGTAATTAAAATAATATAAGTTCAGTAAAAAGCAGATGTAAACTACACGTTGGTGTCAGAGAATAGTAAAGATTTTGTTTTCCATCTGAGATGTGTGGTTTTGTTGTCATGATCACTGGTATTTTGGGTCTACTCAGTGTCTTTGATTATATGTCAGATGTGGAAAATCACTGAAAAACAACCTATTGAAACTGTATATTGCTGAATCCCAACTGCTATGATGGACTGGAGCCGTGTCTGAATACTCTGTTGCTCTGGGATTTGAGGCAACACTCTTGAGGGATTTACATGTACCATAAAGTGTCTTCCAGCTGGCACTAAATGCTTGTGAGACATGAGTTATGAATCCAGACAACTTTTTGCTATTTGAAGATTTCATATTCAGAAGGTGGTTAGGAACCTGATACCTGGATCTCAGCTTTTGTTTGCCACAAGAACTTGGGTTTATCTTCAATTAATGTAATCCTACATCTAAAGATGGAACCTTTTCTTTCTATTGATGTTAGGTGTCAGTGATGGAAGAGGAGGTAAGACAATCTAACGTAGCTGAAAAGAATAAGATGTCCCTTGAGTGGGAAGTGGCAAAAATAAGGTTCACAGACTATTCTGTGTTTCTTGTAAAGTGAATATTAAGTGATGGTTTGTAGATAACAGGTGTCCCATAGATGTCAGAAAGACTGCTGTGCAATGGTACATGTGCATGAGACAGTAGACACATTTTCTAAACATACAAATGTGAGGAAGACACTAAAAATGGAATAATAATTGAGTACAAAAACTTAGTCTAATTTGAGTTCTGTTTTTAACTTTGTTTATATTTACACTGGACATGTGTCTAGTGTGACTGTCGTTGTCCACTGCTATTTGGAATGACATATTTACAGTGAAAAATTATGGTATCTTTTATTAGTCCAAAATTTGCACATCTCGTTTGGTGATTTTGCTTTTCAGTATTTGTTTGGTCAGTGTTCTCTGATGCATTGACTTCTATATTTGTTCTTCTCTTCCCTTTTAACTCAGACACATTGCTTATTCTAAGTCTACGTTTTCAGAATTTCAGATTTCATCTTCTATATTCCAGTTTTGTAGTGTTGGAAAGAACCATGGTCAGCTGTGAAATCCAAAGGAGTTGAAAGCATTATCTACACTAAATGACAAATATGTGCTATTAAGTTTAGGTATTCATTCTCCTCTTGTTGAAATGCGTGCAAGGCAGGTTTCCGAGTTTACAAGCAGTAAAAACAGTAATATCCTTCCTGAGTTGTGATCAAGTATAATAATAAGTTAAGGAATTCATGTTTCAAAGGCTGTGTTTATCGAAGTCTTAGGTTATCAAAGGCTGAATTTTATTTCTGTATTTCAGAGTATAAAACAAAACAAATCAGAAGTACTAAATCAGACCAAAAAAAAAAAATCCCCAAACTAAAATAAACTGGGAATGCTTGTTAAATATGTATCGTCTGTTGATGTTTTAAAGCTGGTTTTCTAAAAGTTAGAAGGCCTGATGTAAGAACATCTAAAAAGGAAGTATTTTTAATCATGCAATTTTATATTTAAAGAAGTCTTTCAAAAACTAATTAGCACACATCTCATTGAAAGGAATTTACTTATTGAAATAAGATTATTTTATTGCAAGTACTGATCAATCATTTTTATACTATTTTCTATGCACCAGCGCTAAACAACTTCTGACACTATTGATCTCGAAAACCAATCTGATGTGAACAGTATGTGACAGAAGTTTTTTGTTAGAAAAAGATAGAATTCCACCTCAGAAAAGCTTGTCATCCTGGAAAGACAAAATCACACAAAGTAATCTTCTATCATAGCATTTTTGATGTGGACTGTGCTTCTGACAGTTGGCTTTATGTTAATTGTGAGCAAAGCTTTGTTTATGCATGCATGTCTTCAATGGATTATGGACCTGAAGTTCTTTCTTTGGTGGCACTGGTTTTATCTAATTAAGCAGCAGTGAAATAATTCTAATGCAAAGCCTTCAGAAGAAATGCCTTTGTATGTGAGATAGTTTATTAACCATAAATTTGAGGAATTGCTGTAGTTTAGCAAGTTCAAAGTAAAATGTCAATTGTATTATGTATATTTATGAAAATAGAAAATTTGGGCTTGCTCTATTACATGGGTATAACTGTGATAAATGCTATATAGATAGATCAAGGAACCTTTACTTTTTGAATTTGTGATGAATGACTGCATATCAGGCTATTAAAACCATTAGGCAGAGTCTTTTGAGAAACAAGAGCAACCAGAGGTTATATGGTGCCTCAGGCTATTGCTTCTCAACTTTTCTGGTTTCCACAAGGTAGCTATTAAAGAACCATAACTTATACAACTGGATTCTCAAATAAGACCCAGCAAGGTGGGCTTTAAAGGCTGATTTATTCATTTTGTTACTGTAGATACAATCCTCTTACTTGAATTTTTAAGCCTTTGGAAAGGCATCATCATAAATACCTCTGTATGTTTTTTTTTTGTGTCTCAGTGTACTCTATATCTGTTATCTAGTGTACTTCCCACTCACCTTAAAATGGAGAAATTAGACAAAGCACTACAAATTAACCAGATCTTTGTGATTCTTGCTGGCTGTATGCGTGTGTACCTGTTTTGCTTGTGTGTTTGCACATACACAAGGAAGGCATTGTAGGAAAAGGCTTCCTGTCCGTCTTGGTGGCTGGTCCCATGTCTTTGAAAGAAGCAGGTTGGTTGCTCCTAGGAAAGAAAAGTGGTCAGTGAGGTGGACCAGAGGGCAAGATGCAGCAGTAGTCTGTGCCTTAGAGTAGGCACAGGGATGCTCCAGGGATGTGCAGGGGCAGATACACAGGTGATCTTCGTAAGTGAAGGAAAGAACATTCTCTTAGGAAGTCAGAAGAGACTGTGGACAGATTGTTGCTAGTCAGTGAAATTTGGAGCGAGGTAGGACAAAAATATTCCTGTTCAGAACACAATTAGCACAGGGGAGGTTTTGTTTCGGTTGTTGTTGTTGTTTTTTCTTCTTATATTCAAAGCAAAACCATTGTCTGCAGAAAAGCCTCTAGAGCACAGAAGGAGCTTCTTTCTTCTTGCAGTGTCAGAAAATACTTTAAGTGAATCTATGCTTGCTTTCATGCCTGTCTCAGATGTTTTTCTGAAGAAGTGAGGTGTCTCCATTACTAAATATTGAGCAGTGACTTCAGAGAATTCAATAAACAAAGGCAGATACAATTTTGTTGTCATTTCCGTAAGGACCATAAGACCCAGTTTCCAGGTTAAATCACCTAGCTCAGACCTAGCAAATGATTCCTCGTACACTGCAACTGGGAGTCATGTCTCTGGCATGAGGCCTGAAGACTCTGAAGTACTGTCTGCAAGAGAATTCAACTAATCTCGGACTCTGGAGACTCCGGATTTTCATGAGAACCATCTGCATGCCAATCCCACAGTAAAATGGTGAGCTGCCTAGGGAGCACTTACCTCCTGCTTATGAACTATTTCCAGATCCCTGCCATTCTCCCTCATCTCCTGGAGGTGCGTGTAGGTCTAGTAAGATCAGACATCCAAAGCTGGTGATCCCACTCTGGGCCTAGTGTATGAGAACAGGGGAATGGGTCAGTATTTATTAACACTGGTAGAAATTAATGTGGAAATATTGCACCCAGATATTGTTAGTCTAAACAGTCTGTGTTGCAGATACAGTTTTCTGCTTACTTCTGATATAACCTGTTTTTTGTTTACTAGTGAATCATAGCAAGCATGTTTTACCATAGTTTTATTTTATCATTTAAAATGTAAAAAAAAATATTAGTGCAGTTGACGTAATTGGATTTGGTGGCATGAGCCATGAACAGTGTGAAAAGAGTCAGTGGTGTGTGTTTGTTACTTTTCATGAAAGCACCAAAAGGCTGAAAGCTGCTGATTTTTTATTTTTTGTCAACGTGCCGTTAATGATCAACACAGAGAATGCAAAAATGTCTTGGTAGAACATTTTTAAAGGAGTCACAAGAGAAGCATCTGGGAGCCAGACTTCTCTTGTGGAAACATGCCAACAACTGTATTGTGTTTCCTTTCACTACAGCGAAGTATGCTGAAATGCCTTGTCTTCTGTCCTTTTTTTCAGTAAAATCATTTCTGGAATCAGACTATAAATTTGAATACTTCAACCCTGAGGATTATTAAAGGATATTATGTGGTTTAAACAAGATGCTTTCGTTATGATTCTATGTATGTAAATATTATGTCAAGTCACATTTGTCACTATTAGGGATATGTAGTTTTCAGAAATGGCTTTTAGATTTAAATCTTGCTGCAGATCAACGAGTACAGGAAACTTTACTTGACATTAAAGACTTTTTTCTCTATATCATATAAATTTAAGCCTGAGAAATATAACTCCTGTACATGCTTGTCAAATAACACCGCAGTACAGAGTTGTACAGTATAGATTAGCTAGTTGAATATTTGATTGCTAGATGTATTTACATAGAGAACTATTTATATTTTCTATGTAGATTTTAATAGCCACCACATTTACTTTAGCAAAACATCTTATTGATAAGGTTTATAAAATGTCATGTTGAACGCTTAAACTATTTATATAACTAAGAGCCATTACAGGTTAAGAGGACAAACAAAATTAATTTAGTTACAGTGAATTCACATAAATCTTTATAGTGTTTATATATACGAACAGTCTTGTGTGCATGCACACATATTTAGGCAAGCAGTCGCTAGTGCACATTCCTGTGAACCTACCTACAAGACAACCATGGAATCAACTTCAACAACATTACTTGTTTTGTTCCTTTGAGGTATGAATTTACATCCTGTCCAGTAGTTGCAACTACTTTTTTGGGGGAGAGAGAGGAGGATAGAGGAGGGAGGTTTTTTTTGTTGTTGTTAATTAGCTAAATAACCAGATGAGTCTGTAGAAACATTAAGCCCCAGAAGCTTTCCTTTATGGTGTTGAGGCCTACTAAAAGCAGCATCTTAAAATACTTTATACTATCTTTTAATGTTTAAGTATGGATTTAGGTAAGATTCCTATTGCCTGGATTTTGTGGGCCAAATTTGAGGCTCTAGGAACATTTTTTTTAAGAAGTAGAGCCAAAACTGCTTTTGTTGGAAGCTATTGTGAAACCTTACCTTCAAAGGTCGTTCTGCTCAGGTATGCAAGTTATATAATCTCTTGATCAAAAAGTAGAGATAACATTTAAAAAAGTGCCAAATCCAAATTAATGAATTTGTAAGGATCTGTTCTGAAGTCACTTATGAAATCTTGTTTGTTCATCAAATATGTTTTTGTTTTCTGAGTTTAATATATTCTGACCAGTTCACTTAGCATATAGGATGAGACAATTCTAAGAGGCTTGATTTCTGAAAACAAATTTCTGAAATAATGAATTTAATTGTAAACGCATAGTAGCTGTGAACGTAAAGAAAGGAAAAAAAATGAATGACTTTCTGGAAGTGGCACTGTGTAATTTCTTTTATTCTTCATTATAATTATTGTGTGTATATCCACGATTGAACTTGCTTGTGATGACCTTTATCTTTTCTCTTGAGAAGAATTACTATTATCAGGTCTTTCTTCATGAGGAAATAAAAAGGTCAGTGCAAAACTCATCCCTTATTTCTATGCAGTGCACATTGCACTTTGGCATATTTGTATTGAATTTTATTAATAATAATTAGATCATTTTGTCAAAGAAATTTTACCATTCCAAAATCAGACATTCTACATGGCCTTTCCTAGTATGTGCTCTTGCTTTTCCTGCTTCTTTCTACCTCCTCTTCTGCCAAGGTTGCTATTGGTGTAGCTGAGATTTTACATACTTCTATTCCTCCTAATTCTGTCAGCCTAGCTAATTTTATTTCTTCTTCTATAGCCTTAAACAGGCAAACTGCTAATTCTTCTGCATCCATATCTGCCTAAGAAGAAAAAGATAATGTAGAGAATGTGAATTTGTTATCTTTTTTAGTTGAGATTTTAAGTTATTTATTGCTAGGAACTGAACAACTATGTTGATTTAGCTGTCACTCAGAACATGACTGAAGGTTGCTTATTTGCAAGGGGAGCTTCAAGCAGGCACTCCAAGCAGGAAGCTGAGTTCATGAAATCTTAATATATTCATAATTAAACCCAGGAATTGCCTGTATCTCTGTGGATTGTTCACTTGTCCTAATGAGTATATTCTGTTCTGTCATTCAGGTGACTGAGCATGTTTTTCCTCCCATTGTGATACTTTGCTCTCAAAGCCTGAAGGGCCTTGTGAAGCCCTTGAAACTGCAGCTCTCATACTAACCAACAACCTTTGCATTTGGCAAAGGAACAACATTTATGGGCTCTGAAGAGGATATAATCTTTATACAAATTGGTTGTGACTGCAGAATGGGGTGCAGACAGGAAAGCAAGGGGACTGGGGCACTTGGTACTGAAGAAAGGAAAGAGAGTAAGAAAGAGAGAAGGCAATCACACATATTCAGGTCTCAACAAGTAGGGAAGGTAAGTTAAGCAAAGCATGCTCCCACATTTCCTGAAAAATTTGTAAAATTACAGTAGAGTGAGAAGATCCAACTGCTTGTGTTGAGACAAAAATAAGATTTAACACTGCGTTATGCAGCAACTGTAGATGACCTTGCCAATAACGCTCATTTTTTTTTTCTCTTGTGTGAGAGCAACTGGTTTTCCTCCAAAGAGAGAGATGTGTTTTTTTTATTACTTAATCTTCACACTTTTTACCCTAAAACATCAGAGTAAATATTTTCTACTAGAATTTTTCTTTTCAATAGGGCAGTGAGTAATGATATAGTATCTCCCTGCTTCTATGAACATATTTTTATAATCTGTTGCCATAGTATGTTTCATATTAATGGGTACGTATAAGATAATATTGGAGAAATTCAGTGTCTTTTTCACATGTATTTAGAAACATGTCCCTCCCCCAGATTGTCCAATTTGATTATTTCTATCTACTACTGCACTCTGTGAGTATTCTTCATGGCAATAGTTATATGATTCAAACAGCATTTTTCTACAGCAGACTAAGGAATTGTAACCTAAAGTGTACTTTGTGTTTGTCCCTACTGGGACTTTGATTTTTTTGGTTTATTTAACTCTTTAGTGTAGCAAATGTTATGACTCCAAAATGCTTTTGTTAGGAAGAAATTGTATCTGCTTTTTGGTTTTGATTAAGCCAAACCATAACATATGCTTAGGTTCATTGAGTGGTGTCTCAGGAAGGTTGTTTAAAGAGAGAGAATTGTTTGCAGAAAATCTAAAAGTGATATTCTGGGACTCCAGTATCACATCCTCACCTTCTCACCGTCTTTTTCTCCAGCATTTATCCGGAGATAGTTGATTACAAAGTCTTCTTTGTGAGTAACAGTAGCATACAAGAGCACCTTTTTAAGATACAAGAAGTGCAACAGGGAAAAAAAAAAAAAAAAGCCAGATTCCTCAAGGAAGTCAGTAAAATTTACATCTGGTGTCTTAGCAAAATCTGGACAAAATAGTTCTGTTCTGTAAAGTCATTAGCTTCAACTGTATCATACATGAGACATCAAAATATACAGATCCATATAAACTGCAGATGAATAGATTAGATTTTCAGACAGTGTTATGGAGTACCAAAAGAAGTCAAATGTCTCATAGAAACTTGATTCGGATTTCAGAGTTGGGGCAGGGTGTCGGACTTAGCAATTTCCAGAGGTCTCTTCTATCCCAAATAAGTTCATGAATCTACCTTCACCTATCTTACACAGCCAGTGGTATTTATTCAAGGCCATTATGGGGTCAGTACAACGTTAATTGTAATGACAAGGTTCTGTTACTGCCTACTGGTAGTACAGACAGAGTGGTGCATGTACTCAACCTTGCCAACTCTGGAATTTAAATAACAATCATTTTCAAAGAACTGATTAAAACTTGCACAAAAAGAATCAGTTAGAGGCCTGTCCAGTTTATCTGGTAGTGTATTTGAATGAAACCTTTTGCATCTGTTCTGGAATCAGTCTTGGATCACATGTGTTGAAAGGAATTAGGGCTGGAAATTGGCGTGGGTTCTGTCCTCAACTGAAACTAAAGCATCTCAGTACTCATAATGCTTTTATTTAAAATGTATTTTTATATCGTTCAGCATGTGGAGATCTCTTTCGGTTTTCTGTTCAAATACTATTCCATATTGGCTGTTTCCCATGATATTTCTGAGCACAGTGGTGAAGATTTCCTCAGATACAACTTCTGCTTCCACTTCCACTTTCATGTCACCTCCTCTACAGTCCCAGTGTTTAACCTGTGTCTGTGTAGCCCATTTCTGTCTCCATCTTTGCTGCTATGGGAATCAGCGTTTTCACTCAAGCTTGTCATGCAGGAATATGGCTTCGCTGTGAGCCATTGGTAACTATCTGATCCATAGATGTAGGGTTAATGTAAGAACTGTCATCTCTTCTCTCACACCAAGAAATTTTTAGGTTTAGAGTCTCCTCTAAATAGCAACCAGCTTGTTTCCCACTTCTGTCACCCTCCTGGAGGCATTTTCATCCCCAAACCAAGCACCCTAATACAGTCAGATGAAGATGTATTGTTATTTATTATAACAAAGCTGTCTGTTGTCCTCTCCTTGCTGCACCCAGGGTCCTGCACTGTGGCTACTTGAGTATACAAGAGCACCTTTTAAAGTTAAGAAGTGCAATTGGAAAAAAATACACAGTAATGCTCAAGGAAATCAGCTAGTGTATGGGTATGTACAGGTGTGCATACAGCGGGAATACTGCAGATGCCTTCAGCTCCTGAGGCTGGGGAGCATCATCCTCTGGAATGCTAAGTGAGGCAGCGTGCTGGCCCTGCACAGAACAGGGTGTTAATTCTTATTCCTTTGACCCCAGATGGTCTCTAGCCCTCACAACTAATACTAGCAGAATGTGTCAGTTTGGCCATATTATAAAAAAAAAAAAGGTTTTTATGTACTTAAATTTTGTGTCCTTATTGTTACTTGTTTGGAATTGTTTAAATGTTCCTTGTCAATAGTCTTGTCTGTAAGAAGCTAGTTCTTACTGTTTTTCAAAATTACATAGCTGGGTTGATTTATGTTTCTTATTAGAATAATAATCCATCTGTTACGGGGTTAAGTCAATTCATAAAATTATAAATCTGGGAGACAAAAGGTCTCAACTCTTACCCACAGTAAGCATTTTTTCATGTTTGAAATTTCTTGTTTACATTTGTACAGAGAGATTATTTGGTAGGGAAAAAAGCAGTGGGGGGGGAGGGGAGTAATACTCTTGGTGTTAATAAGCCATTGTTTCTTTTTCTTAAGCAGAGTAATACAGAGAGGTGTGCTGTTCAGTGGCAGCAGAGTTCTTCATTGTACACACCTTTTGTGTTTGCATGCATCTCTCATCCCTGCTGAGTACAATAGTAAGGGCACTATGGTCTTTAAAATGGACTATTTAATAATACAATTTTTTTTGGGGGGGGAGGGATTGTCTTACAAGACCTGTTTATGTGTTTATAACCTTTTGACATCACAGTGAGATTTCACATGAAGACATATTAATGCACATTACAAGCATATGATTGCTTGTATCATTATGAAACTGATGAACAATTACTTCATTGCAGTGGTTTTTATCTTAACTGATCAAAACATCTTCCAGTGATTTTTATAACAATATGTGATTGGAATAACAACTTCACATGTTGTAGAGTTCTGTGCTGCAGCCGAGAGGCATGTAAATACAAGCTGCTTATTTGCAAGAAGCTTCCAGATTTGCAATATGATTGCTATGGAAACCACACAATGAAAACCTTATAACCATCTGTGTGGTTTGGTAGATTTTGCTGCATAGCTGAGCTGTTTTTGTTTACTGTTATTACAGTGTTGAATAGGATATATTAACCCACATGCTGGGATTATCCAAGGTATAAACTAATGCTGTGCAATGGCAATGTCTGTCTCAGAGATTAGAACACAGTAGAAAAACATTTAATAATGTCATTAAATTAGTGTCTAGTATACGAAGATGGTTAAGGAGTGTGTTGGTAGAGGAAACTGCTAAGTTTATGCATATTTATTATGGAGATACCACATTCCAGTGTTGGAATGCAGTGCTTGAGCCAAGCTCTAATCCATTTTATATGCAAGTGGTATGATATTTTTTTTCCTTTTAAGAAAAAGAAATTGGAAGAAAAATCTATTGATTCATGTCAAAAACTCAGCTAGTGTAGTGTTCATTGTTCTCTTTTAAAATCATGTGGATGATAGAATCATCTATGATTCTCTGTTTATTTTTCTGTTCTTTCTTCAGACTGCAAAATAAATAATTTATTTTGAACATCTTTCAGGGACTAACTAAAAAAAAACAACAACTTAATAAATATAATGAGTTCCTTGTTGCATTGTCACTGCAAGAATTTTGGAGTTGGTTGCCATTAGGGTCTCTGAGTATGGAACATGTGCCTTAAGGACCAGATGTTTGTTCTTTGGATCTGCATGCAGCTCTGGAAAAGTTCTAGTTTGATTAATGTTGATTACTCTCATTTTGACATAATGAGAAGGTAGAAAAGATTATTTTCTTACTGCAGTGGCAGCAATGGTGCGAAGAAGAGAAACTCTGTGCCAGATAATTTTAAAGGTCTGCTTGACTCCTTTTATGTGGTATCTTAATAATACTGCAAGACTTCTGCTGTGTTTTTTAAATTCTGCTTCTTTTGACTCTATTCCATATTGCAAGATAAACTTCAGTATGCCAGATCTGAGCACAGCTGTAAGTCCCTGGGTAATTGAGACTACTGTATTTAAAGGACATCTCCCACATGTAGTCGTTACTTCAGGACATAATACCAAAACCCACTATTTTTGCCACTGTAACCCAAACTTATTGCATCTACTGCACTGTATGATTACATTAGCAAGTAGTGTGGACCATTTGCAACCAGTTTGTAAAGTACAGGTTTGCGTTGAAGACCTAATGTCTGCTCTTGCATGTTTCAGAAAAATTTTCCTATGGAGTCATTTTAGTCTGGCTCAGACTGAATGCCCATTAGCAGTTGGACTGTGTTCATTGCGGTTCTGGAGTGCCTCTTCCAGTCTAGTTGCACTTGAAGGGTATCTAGTTTTTCCTCTCTTTGACAACTCTGTAGTACGAAGCAAAGTGTTTTAAGTGGGGATGGTTGGGATCCAAACTGGTGTGCTAATGTTGACAGCCTTTGTTTGAATTTGGGACCTTTTTAGTTTTCAAAGAACTATGGTTCAGATATTTTCTTGTCTTCAAATATAGTTATGGCAAACTCTTGTTATAAAGTACGTTTTTTAGGAAGAGGAATGCACATGTACTGTTTGTGTGAAACCACAGTGCAATTTATATACATGCAACTGTATCTTATAAAAATCTTTTCAAACCTCTTCAGCTGTTTTTTCTTCAGTTGAATTGACCTCTACTTAAGCCATTTCTCAGTTTGTTAGTCTGATGACCATGACAGTGATAGAGTTAAAATCCACACTACATTCAACACAGAAATTGATATGGGTCTAAGAATTTGTTAATGTGTAAGACCAGCATTTATTTTAATCAATGTATGATACCGTGTTGGGTGGAACTTTGTGGGAGAAGGGAGCATCCCAGAAAATATGACTGGCAATGGGATCATAATACCTGTGAGCGGTGTAATTGTGGTATGGGAGCCATAGAATGACAGTGCCTCCTAGTGCTCCGGACAGCACATAGGGATGTATTTTTGCCATTTATACTCCAATTCTAAGTGCTTAAAACAAACAAATGAGTGTACTTGGAAATATGCCACAAGTGGTGTGCCAAGTTGGGGAATACATTTAAATGCAGTAAACAGTTTGGAGTGTTTTGTGTTGTACTGCAGCTTCAGATTATCCCACTTCTATTGTGCGTGTGTGTGCGTGCGTTTTTTTTTTTTTTTTCCAGATGGCAAAAACTCTGTGTCTTAGTAGGGCAGAAGTTCAAAGCTCTTTGTACAGTGAATCTCATGATGTAACTGTAATATTTGTATGACTGTGTATATAGGTTAGCAAACAATTATGCATACTTATTTCAACAGGTCTATTCTTGTGCTTTAAACATCTGCTTTAATGTTTGCAGGAACAGTCTTGCGGGTAGATTAAATTTTTACAAGGCTAACAGTCCTTTGAACTGTTGATATAAAATTCACTCTTTGTCAAAGTAGATAGGCAAATTACATAGAAGAAGCACAATAAGGAACATTTTAAAAAGCTGTGAGTTCTTTACCTCTTGTCTATCATTAACAAACTATTAAAATAAGCTGCTGAAACACGTGCCTTAAAAAGAAGCGTGAATATCAGTATGAGATGTGATGAGTAGCAACACCTGCTAATTCAAATGTATTAAAAGTCCGATTCTCGATTGCAAAGTGGGCTTATTAATCTACTATTTCTTCATTCAGTGAAGCATCTTTGTCAGCTGTAGTTTACTTTAAGGGCCAAGATAAATATGTTTCTACTTTCTTATGACCCTAAAGAAAGAATACAATTTAAAAAGAGCTCATAGTTTGTTCCCTTTTTTGCCTCAACAAATTGTTGACTGACTTGTGCAGAGCAGATCTTGTGTCCCTGTGCTGACTGAGTGTGAATTTACTTGTGTGAGGGTATGGGGATGAGAGAATTCCCCGTCTGTATGGGATGAGGAGTATGGAGCGCATCTTACGAAATTGCCTGTGGGGATTTTGGAGTGTTCCAAGCCTGCTAGCCAGAAAGCATGCTTTAGAGCTGATCTCTGCCAGGCTTTCTCTTTTCTTCTAAACTTGCGCTACGTTATTTGATACAGTCTGGTTTGCCTAAAACCATGGTCAGCCTCAGTCAGCAGGAGCACTGAATGTGTGGCATCTGTGGTGGCTGCGATCCCATCAAGCAGGTGACTAGCTCATGTGCATCTCAGTGATGGTGCTAAAGATAAGATAACCTCTTCCTTCTCTGCATGTGCCTGTGTAGAGCTTCTGAATTCTTGTATGGGCTCAGTACATTTTCACTCCTGAGTCTGCTTGTCTTGATCCTGGCAAGAAATGTACATAGCAGAAGAGGACCCTCATTCTAATTGTTTTGGAATGACTGAACAACAGCAGAGCTGCAGCTCTGTATTACCGTATTCAGAGCAGAGTGCAAAGGGAAACAGATGTTCACAACTGAGATTTCGAAAGAAAGCTTTTGGAGTGTTTGGGTGGGTGGGGGAAACCACAGAAATAACAACGCTCCAACTTCTGTACAAATGCAAAATAGTAAACAGGGCTTATGATCTGGAAATGTGTAGAGTGTGGCTTTCAGACTGATGTGGGCTGTAATTCCTGTCAGCTGAGGTATCCCTTCAGAATTTCATTTGCAGTTATGTGTTTTGCAGAAGAAAGTGCTTCTCCAAAGGCTGAAGTGCCAAGAAAATGGAGCCAGGAGAAAGTTACCACTGTTTCAGGTAATTAAAATCTTTCTTTTCTATTTTGCATATGTACTTTCTTTTTACCTTCATTTTCTTCCCTCTTCCCTTTGCTGTTTTAAAATAATGTTTTTGTAGCTCTCTAAAGCTGTCTTTTTCACCTGGGTATTTGATGGCAGCAAAACTGCTTAGCACCACTTAGGATGCATGAAAACCACTTGAGAAGGATTTATAAAGTAAGCCAATTTATACAAGGTATTCCTTCCTGAATTACTTTGTAATGACTCAATTAGCTTTCATTTCTGCACAAAGGAGATTTAGTTGCATAAATTAGCTTATCATCATTGAGGAAGTGTCACTGCTAAAGGACAGTTTATAGATACAACATGCAGTTGCTGTCAAACCTATAAGAATGTAATATAGACATCTGTGTATACTTTGTGCTTGAGCAGAACAGACTTCTGCCATTCAGAGACTAACAGGGGACAACAAGTTGCCCAAGGGACTGGCAATGTAGACGTCTCTGAAAAGGTCAACTTGACACAGGCTCTGACAATCGACCCAAAGCTCTGTCTTCTTTGATAAAAATCAGATAAACTTAAGACCACTAATTGATCTGCAGCCTGTTTAAATGTTGGCCATGCATATCTTCATTGCATATGATTACCACAGAAAGCAAATGAATTGGCTAAGAAATGCCAGAGTCCAGTGACAGCAGCATAAAAATTGGAAAAGGACACAAATGCCCAGAAAGGCTGTGAAGGATATTCTCTCAGCTTTAGCTTGGCAAACTGCCCTTGTGCTAATTATCTCTGGGACTGGAAAAATAACTGCACACACCATGTCCAGTCACATGACCAGACAACTTTTCTTGACAGAAATGTATTTCCAGTTATGCTTAAAAACAAGATATATATGTGCTTCAAGGGCACAGACCTTTAGATAAACTAGTGGTGATTTGACACAGCAAGTAGGGAAGACTTGCTTCTTATCAGACCTTACACCTTTTTGAGATCTGCTGCATTGTAACCGTGACCTGCATTGACATGCAATCTGGCTCACCTTCCCCCATCGTACATAATACACATCATTCTTTCAGGGCTGTCAAGGAAAGGGTGGGCAAAAAGAGTTCCTTTAGGAAGTAGCTCTGCAGTGTTCTTCCTGTTGCAACATGTGGAGAGGAAACAGAGGCCTGATTTCCTGACCTGTACAGGAAAGCAGGAACAGGTTGCTGCAAAGAGTTTTGGGTTGCTTTTCTTGGAAAGGAAACAAGAGCCAAGTCATCAAATGCTGTTAGCATTGTGCTTTGCTAAAAACATGTGTAAGACAGTATGACTCATTACAGCCTTAGCATTTAATACTCATTTAGACATTACCGTAATTATAAGAGTGTGTTGTCATAATCGAGCATGGGGTCAATCCAATTACAAAGCTGACAGGATTTTTTTCACTAATATATTATCTTGAAGTTTCAATGATCATAGTTTTAAGAAATCCAAACCTTTGCACCTTCATTTTTGAAAAGTTTCAACTGCCATGAGAAGAGCTTTGTCTGTCTTGCTAGCGTTTGTAGTAATTTCCTGCACAATAACTCTTCTCCCCCAGTATTGAATTAATTTCAAGCAATAATTTTACTGATATTAAAACAGTTAACACTGAAAATTTGTTAGACTTTTAGGGCTGAGTTGACATAAGTATCTATGATTGGCATCACATCATAAATATCTAATCTGAGTTGAGAATATTTCTTGTTTTTTCCATACAAACAGCACATACATTCACAGAAAATATTTTGCAAATTGTCTGTGAGCTCAGCCTAACAAGTACAAAACCCCTCTTATTTTTTACTCCTTTCTTGTCCTAACCCATCTGTACTTCAAATGACGTTCAGACTTGAATTCTGTTAACCTTCCAGTCTTGATTGTTGACTGTTGCTGCTGGATAGCTTTTACATTAATTGCTTGTGGCATAATTATTTAAAAATACCAAAGCATATAAGAGTTTCAGTTATACAATAGGACTTACCGTGTCTTTTTTGCTACTGCTATAGCATTGAGGCTGACTATTTCAGTCAGCATCATGTTCTGTGCTGCTTTAGGGTAAATGCCTATGTAAGTAAGAAACAAAAGGAGAAAGGAAATTAGAAAGATTATACTGAACAGATTGGGCTAGACTGATGGTCAAGTCCAAATAAATATTCTACCATCATTTAGCCCTTATTTTATATTTCTTCTAGTTTATGGGATAAAGGACAAATAAGTAGTTACAGGCACTCTTTGCAGTTTAGGACATCATCAGAATAAGCAATTTTGTTCGTTAAGTGGGTACATCTCATCTGAGCATTGAGATCAACACTGAGTTTGCATTGAAGAGTGCTTGTGTAAGGCAGGGCCCTTTTGGTAGCATTAATTTTAAACTTTACCTGTCTCCCCATCTCTAAGCTTTCAGTATGGTAAATGTTAAGCACATCAATGCCAAAAAAGAACACAGTAGTATGTAATAATTTTCCAGTTCACCTCTTTCAAATGTTAAATAGCATAAAACAGCCCAGACCATGACTAGTAACTGTTGAATATGATGCTATTAACTTTTTGAAGAATCTGATCAAAAGTTAAGGAATGTGAGTCAGAACTGCAAGCTGCTTAATGATCGCATTAAGACATGGGGCGCTGAACCACAGGAGTGAAATGAAAATGTACCTATGTGTTCCTTCATTCACAAGCAAGCTGCAAGCAGGTAGTGTGGAACTGGTAGCTATAAGTCACTACCATAGCACAGTTTGTTAATTCGGATGCCATCACTGTTGAAATGGAAGATCAATGAAAGTCAGGCACAGCTGTATTCATTCTAATTTTTCAGTGGTGCATTTCCATGCTTAGGTTGTAATTCCAGATTTTGTTTTGGTCAGTGTAGTTTTTCTGCCAAGTTTGTGCTCAGAAATGGCAAGTGCCAAAATTGGCACGAGGGAGGAGGCAGGAAAGGGACAACCTGCTGTTAAATTGGCTTAGGCTACAGTGGGACAGCACACTTGAAACCTCATAAAATATGGACTCTTAATCTGTTTTTCCATTTTTTTCTTCTGTCTATTGAGGCTGTTAGAATGTTCTTACAGCTTTGTTTTTCCTTGAGTAATCCATTGGCATTCTTAAGTTTTAAACAATTTACAACATTTGAAGTCTGTGCTTGAGAGATATACTTGTCAGATTGTTACCTGAACTGTTCACCTTTCTTTCTTCATGCCTGCATTGTTAGATGCCAGTATTTTTCAGTCAAATAAGCAGTCTGAGCCTACCATCAGGAAGGCTGGCAGCCATTGCTGTTTGATCTGTCAAATAAACTCTGAAGTGTTTTCATCGGGATATTGGACAAAAGTGTCTGTTGTTCCTATTACTGTTACTGGAAAAACAGAGATGGCAGAAGAAAACCCTGAGGAATTCTTTGTAGAAGAGTTTTGGAAACTGTTGGGTAGTTGTTCATCCAGATAACTGTCCAGGAATGAAAGAACTATTTCCTGGAGAAACAACCTATCCAAGATCCCTCTCAGCCATTTCTTGTGGTTGCTAATACGAAAAGCAATGGGTAGGTAAAAACAAACTGCCTTGTACCGTCTACTCCACGTTTTAAAAATAATTCTGTTTTGTCATATCTTGTTCACATTTGTGCTCTATGTGACCATGCTTTCCAAACACAACAGACTTTTGTTTAGCAATTATGCCATGATATTTTTTTAAGGCACAAAACATTTCACAGTGCATGGGAATAAAGTATGATTGTGACGAAGTAATTCCAACAAGTCAATGCCTTTTGCATTTGAACTCTAATTGGCACATAAGTTCTCGCAGCTAAATCTACCAGCTGTTTTCATGTAGCTTATTTGTTTATGAAGGTCCACATAATTTAATTACTATACATGTACCTAATTTCTTCATACAGGTCCCCAGGTTTTATTTAACCATTCTTCAAACGCAATCAAATTAGATTTGGCAGGGTCATCTCTAACCAAAAGAATGGCTGAAGCAAGAAAGAATGGGCTTGTGTTTCACAGAGTTTTTTGCAGCTTTTTTGTTGTTGTTGTTGTAGTATCTCTGTGTTTGTGAAGCACTGTGAATCATTTTATGAAGTGTTTTGTCCTTTAGATGTGTAGACTTTGAAGTTGTATTTACGCTTGGTGTTTATGCCTGTGTAGTTGCTTAGAGAATTTAGAGGAACTCGTGCTGATGGGTATTAGAAGAGATTTCCACTTTGGAATTAACACTTGTTTGAAGATCAGCATAGCTGGTCACAAACTCACACTGGCACTTCTTTCCTTACCCTCTCACCCCTTTATTCCCCTTTCTCTTCCCGTGGTATATACCAGTTGCTCCAAGAAACGTTTTTCAGAGAAATGTGACTTTGATATGAACAACTCCTGGTCTTAATTTCATTTCACTTCTGACTAACTAAGCCATGGTTAGTCTTTGGGCAATGTTTTCAGTGTAGCAATAAGCTTATTTAAAAATGCATCTTTTCCAATGTTGCCATGTTATTAGTTGAGTCACTTTCCCACTTCATGGCTTAATGAAATGCTCATGATGAGCATGTAGGGAGTGATGTATGTTGCTCAATGTGGGTTCTCTTCTGTTGCTGATGTTCCCTGTGCAACTCCCATTAGTGTTACGAGGAGTTACTTCAGGCATGTAAAATGCAAGAAGAGATCTCAGGGTGATAAATATCAATGTGAAAAATCATGACTCATTTTAGTGCAACTCTGAAGAAGTGAAAGTACTGATTAATGTATTTGAAACCCAAATCAATAAGATTATTGCTGAAAGATTTGAAAGGCTGGAATATACCGAAGTAGCTCTTTAGTTTTTTCTTACATGGGCTTATATTATCTTTTATGAGATGGGGCTGGGAACTGTGATCAATGCTGAACCAAAAGAGGTACTCTGATTTAATATTTATTACAAATTGATTTGGTGCTAACCAGCGTTACCATTTTTAATTGTTTAATGCTAAATTGATGAATAATGAGATGACAAATTAGAAGGGCCAATATTCAGAGGTGCAACGTTTCATACTAATTCTGTCTTCCTCTTGATATTGTTCTGTCTACGCATTTTTACAGTAACAAAATCTCTTATTTCTGAATAGTCAGTAGTCTTTACTATATGTATAAATTGCTACTTTTGGTGTGATGACAGAAGAATTTGTGCACTGATAGTCAGAACGCCCTCTAGTGCTATTTAGTAAATGGGAGCTGCTAATCACCAGTTTATGGAAAATTAAATGGTGGCTAACTTGCACAGTGGCTCTAAAGGCAAGGTTGTGAATGTTTAGACATCAAAACAAGATAGCACATAACACAGACTGAAATGGATAAATAGGAAACAAGCTCTTCTGGCTCATCCAGAGAGAATTAAAATTAAAATCCAAGCATTTGTCAAAATGGGGAAAAATACAAGTTGAATAGTACTTTATTTTATATAGCGTGACACTTCATCTCACTTGTTACTTGATATTTCAGCAGGATTTTTTCAGTAATAAAGTGAACCAATCATGATTAAATTGTAAACTATAAATAATGGCGTAGAGTGCTAACGACATGCAAATGTAACTGGTATATGTTGGAATAACCAGCAAGCCTGCTGTTCCAGGATCATATAACAAAACTAAGATGACAGCCTTGATCCAGCCAGTTCAGTGATATTTATGTTATCAGAATTAGAAGATAGCTTCCCAGTGATGTAAATTATTAGTACGTATACATTCTGTCTGGTTAGTGTATACATAATGTAACTGGTCATCTTAGTGGTATTGCTTACATTCTTCTTGCATTAACTCATCACACTCGATTCTCATGGAATTAAAAACAGGAAATAGTTTGCAGTGTAACAGAAGCTCCCAGTGTATTTAACCGTGTGTAAGTGCTGTGTTTCAGTAGACGCACTCTGTATTGTAAGTGTATGACAAAGCATTTATTACTGTGTTATTGCCATATTACAGAGCAAAGAGTGCTAAATAATCAATCAGTTAATGGTCTGTATGGCAGCTTGAACACAGCACATCCATTGTGCTTATGCTGTTAGAAGGATGAGTTTATGGCTAGAGTGTAGTTGCATGTTTAGCCAGAGCTTAATGTCCTAAACTGGAGCTGACACAAATATTTTTAAAATGCAGCTTCAGCAACAGTTTCCAAGTTCTCCAATATTTCAGAAGGAACAATCCAAGATTATCTACAAGGTTCTCAGAGAAGTTATTTAGTTTAGTTGGAACAGAGGAGGGAGGGGAAGCATATCACAAAATACTTACTTTGGCTTCCTTTCACAGATTATTATTAATTATACTCTAGCATTTTTATCAGTTTCAAGTTGAGATACAACCGTGGCTTGCTGGAAGTACATTAGTAGAGGAAAACTAGCTGTTTTAAGTTGCAGCTGTAAAATGCTTTGAAAACCTGCAGCTACATGTCTTCAGTGATACAACTGTTGCCAGTGAAGGGCTCACCTATTAAACTTGTTTTCCACTTGCTTTTGTGTTATGAAGGAGCTGTTTCTACCAAGGGGATTAAGAAATGTGCACTAATTAATTGCTTTCTAGTACCTGAAGGTTTAAAGAGCAATGTTAGTCCCTCAATTTTTATCTTTTGTAATTGGATGTAATTTTCTTTGCAGATGGCAAAAATACCGATTATGCCAATTTCTACCAAGGTTTATGGGACTGCACCGGAGATGTACCTGACGAGTTGTCATTTAAACGTGGTGATGTTATCTACATTCTCAGCAAGGTACAGCATGCTACTGAGGCTAAAGAGTTGTAAAAAGAGAGAAGCACAGAAGGGCACATTCCCACAGTCCTATGGGGGGAAATTGGCACTCCCTTTCAGATCCTTTGTTTGCAATCAGATATTCCCTGCAATTAATTATTTTGTCAAATGAACTATAATCACATTTAAAACATAGCCATGTAACAGGAATTAACTTAAAAGCATGTTTATTTACTTGTTAAATCTTGGCTACCATTTGTTAACTAATTTAACAGGAGACAATGTGCTTTCTGCTTGTAAAAGTTAACCTTGTAGAATTTTAAATTATCTTCCATGTTATGTTTTTGGTTTCCTGTTTTACATTTCTGACTGTGCTGATTCTGACTTTTTGGGCATCTTGCTAGAGGTTTTTTTTTTTTTTTTTTTTTTTCTCCAAACTGTCCTTTCGTCTTTGTATGTGTATTGCAGTTGTTCTGACAGCTCAGATTTCAAATTTGTTTGCTCTGACAGATTTGGGCAATTTTTAATTTACTGCTTTCCTGTTTGCAAAGCAAATGATGAATATAATTCTTCTCATTTGAGGTGATGATAAGCAATACAAGCATGAAATTTAATTTTACTTTAATGTTTCTGAATTTTATTATTTTTCTCTTAAAAACAAACAAACAAAAAATCTCTCATAAACTATGTATCTCATGGTCCATTGAAGTGTTCTTCTGAACAATTAATCACAGGAAATTTTTCTTTTCCCCAAACATTAGAAAAAAGCTGATCTTTTTTAGTTTTCACTTAAAAAGCACCTTTTAATACGTATCTCAGATGTAATTGCCATTCAGTAGAATTTATGCTAAAGATATTGTAATACACATGTAGCTGCATGAAAGCTAAAGCCATCTGTTTGTGTTAGTTTCAAACTCTTCAGTTTTGTCACAGTTGCTTTAAATCTTCTGTGATACCTTTAAATGCAGTGTTTTAGGGATAATAAATGTACAGCTTCTGTTTAAATAAATTTAAGATTTATAGGTAGAAAGATAGTCCCATATAAAAATATAGAAGATATATTACTAATGTAATGTGAACATGTATGTCTTTTGAAGCATTTCAGTGTCACTTAAACTAATAACTGAATTACATTACTACAGGCAGTCTTCAATTGGGCAGGCTTTCATACAGTTATACAGCACTAAAGAACAGTACTAATTCTTTAGTATACACACACATCCCCCCTGCCCCCCCCCCCCCCCCCCCCCCCAAAAAAAAAAAAAAAAAAGGAGGGGGGGGAAGCCCACAAGCAAGCAGATTGCACTGCACATTTGCCTTCTGAGAATTGTACTTTTCGGTATGTTATAGGCGCTAATAAAATCTTAATCTTCAACTTGTAGGTGAAAAACTCATTTGCTTTTCCTCAAATAGTGAGGAATTTAACTTAAAAAATGGAGCAGAATAAAAAAACACAGTAGCTTAAGGTGTCATCTGTATATCAACTGTCTTGTGACCGTGCCTTGATTAATATGTAATCAGTCCTTGAAATAGGCCTGCTGCGACTCCAGATATATAGGGCCTTTCTGTTTGGGAATGATTTTTACTCCAAAATAGAGCCCAGAAAATTCAGCCCTGTTTCAGTTAAAGATTGTTGCAACTTTTTCAGAAGAATAAGTGTTGGCCGCTACTGTCAGCTCTGAATTTAGGGTCCTTGGAGGGGAAAGTGCCAGGGAATTATCCATCTTACCCTTCTACTTGGTTCAGTTTCAAGGACTGATCATTTACAGGCTCTTTGTCTGGTAAGTGAAAATACAACCAAAGGAAAAGTGAGCCTAACCATCCTGAAGTGGGTCAAGACTTTTCGTCAAGAAATATTTCTTAATCCCCTACATTAGTACTTGGATTTTGTGGCAGTTGGCAGGACTCCTCAGCAATTTTTTTATTTTTTCACACCATCTAGTGGTTGAAAATGAGAGATGCAGGTACTGACAGGAGCTGATGTGTATATATCCAAAATGGTGTCATAAATTCAGCTTCAGCTTGAACCCAGCTATGGCTTTATTGCCTTTCTATCATATGTCAGCTAGCTATGAACATTAGTCTTGAAGAAATCTCATTTTGCTTATGAGGAAGTAAGTACGGGCATAGTAGTATTGTGGTAGGAAGGGTGAGGCTTTAACAAACTGTTGAGCATATTTGTGCAACACGTAATAGTTCTCCGTTTTACAGTGAAATATAAATGGTATAGCTTGTTCTAATGAGTATAATAAAATAGATTTTTATCTTCCAGCAGTAGTTATGCCAAAGCAATGTATTTTACTGCTTTTTAACTGTTTTTTCACATACTTTTAGAGAAATTAGGGGAAAGTGACTATGTTGTTTCCAAGAAATGAGATCATTAGTACAACTGAAGTAATTAGGAACCAGTTTTGAAAATGTGGGCATTGATATAATTTAAATAAAGCAAGAGCAGTATGTTACATGTAAGTTGTAACTTAGGTGTATATAGAAGAAAGGTTTGTTGGGCAACATTTACTTACTAAAATAGCTAACCATTATGCAAAGGCAAACGCTTCATAATTTACTTTAAATCAAGCACCAAAAGTCAGTGTTAATGCAATGAGCATGCGTATACACTGATAATACAAATACCTATGCATGACTAGAGTTATTACTATACCAAAGTGAGTTTTCCTTGTTCAGAAGATGCGTTTAAAAACTATTTTAGCTATTATCTAAACATTTGTCTATTGTGGCTTTCCCATGGCAGCTGTCCAATGGGCTCTTTATTAAAAAACAATATATTTTTTATCTTTTTTTGTTGCCTTTGAGAGTTTCCTTCAAAAGTTGAGCCCTTAATTTGAGAAGTAACAGGAGAACTGTTGCAGTAGTATATACTAGCTTAATTAAAACAAACAAACAAAAGCCCTCTAACTTTTCAAATAAATAGATCAAAGTATCTGTACATTTATCATTTGAATTTATTCCTGAATATTCAAGTGGCTTTTATAACTTGCACTACGAATCATGTGAACTTTCAGAGATTTATACACCCCTCTTTCACTATGCGGTAGAAAACATTTTATAGCTCTACTCAGTGAGGGACTCATTAATACGATTTCTTAGTTAATATTGACTATTAGAAATGCAATACTTGGGCAGCCCGTTTTCTAAAATGATAGTTGCTCTTAATTCCTATTCATTTATGGTCTTGCCTTTGCTTTCAAAACCACATGACAAATGGGAATACAATCCATGATGTAACAATTCTTTTTATAAATCTTCCATAGCTCTTATTCAGGAAATCAATTTTCAGTAACAAAGCCAACTGTGAGTGTTGGTGGCCATATTTTTTAACGTTTGGTATGAACAATTTACTTAAGTGCAGCAGTTGCAGTATTTATTTGTTTTGTGTGCATATTTCATGTTGGGAAACCCCATAGTTTCATGAGCCAGATGCAAATACTAATGGAAGTTTATCTAGACATTAGCAGGCACCCGCTTAGCAGAATTACTGACATTTCTTAACTTTTAACCTAATTTAATTCCCACCACATTTATATTTGCAGTAAAGCGACAAATAATACTTAAAAATCAGAAATTGTATCTCAAACTGGAATACTCCTTCACTGTTATTATTTGAGTATGTGCTAATGTGATATAATGCTACTCACTCTGGTATTTATGATTCATGGAAATCTCATTTATGACTTGACTTTCATGGAAAATTCTAGAGCAAAAGTTTGAGTATTAACTTGGCATCTAGATTACCCTTTATTCAGTAGTTGTATACTTCCAATGTGGGAGATTTTTGTTCTTTCAACACAACAAATGTCTGTTGAAATGCTCAAGCCATACATACAAAACCTTTATTTTTTGTGTAGTGAAAAGACAAAGAAATCTCAGAAAGATAGCTTGGATTACCACTTATGAAATAGAGTACAGTGCAGCTGTTTCATAGTGAGTGTGAACATTTTGTACACTATGTGCATAATCATCATAAAGTATATTTATTCAGTATTTTCCCCCCCTAAAGATGTCAAAGGCATACTAAAATCCCACGTGTTTTTTGTCAGGCCATTGTCTGACTGTTCATATGCAGAGGTGTATTTAATGATCGTTTTGCTTTTCATGATCATCCTGCCTACATCTACATTAGCAAACAGGGTGTACCAACAGGAGCAGATTTGCAGGGTGAAACACTTCATGCTGAGGCCCCTATGTCCACACATCCCAAAAGGCTTTTTTGTCAGAATAGGTCTGCTCTGGTTTTGTGGAATGAGTCTAGCTTAGTGGTTGGAGCACACTAAAGTGCATCTTCTGGTTTAGTTTAATCTGCAAGAAATTCAGTTTGTGTGCTCTGAGACTGCTCTGCGAAGTGAGCCGAGGTGGGGAGTACTTGGAGATCTGCCTCAGTGGGACACTTCTGATGAAAACTAAGATGCAAGTTCATCTTAGTTTAGGAGGCACTTACTGAGCTGTAAATTTCCTTCTGCCTTTTCCTGGTGTATCCTTACAGAGAAATAGACTAGATACATGGCTAAGAGAAGAGTGAAGGCCTTTCAGTGGGATGTTAGTTAAGACAGACTAAAGCAAAGTGATTCTCGCTCTGTTGGTTTGCATACCAATAAAACGTAAACATTTACTTACGTGATTTAAAAAAACGTTGGCGTCATGTCATGGGAGAGATAATAAAATGGCCTTTCTGTCAGTGCCAGTTTTGGTTCGCAAGTCAGTCAGCTTATTCTGATCAAAAGCTTTCAAATTGGTGTCTATTTTGTCTCATGACATTGTAGGAAATAAAACCTAATAACACTACCATACAGTAAATCTGAGGCTTATATTCTTAAAGATGACTATTTTATTGCTGTCTTAAAACAACTCTACCTGTGAAGAAGTCTCATTCAGTTATCTAAAACATTTGTCATTTTCTGCTTTTTAGAGAAAATGCTGTTCTGTGCCAAAAATACTCCCTTGTTGATAGTGTATCATTCAGCAATTACACCAAAGGAAGTTCTAAAATTTTTTAGCTGGTTTCAATCTTCTGGATGAATTAGAGGTGTTTTAAAATATTATCTTGCCAAAATTGCCCCCTAGGATATTCTTTGAAGAAAGTATTCTCCCTGTTTCCCACACTTCTTTAGATCAATAGGAGAGGCTACTTAATTTAACCCCAAACAAGGCAATAAATACATTTTGCTTTTCAGTTTTAAGGCTTGCAGATCTTCAGTCTGCAAGTTAATATTACTTACAATGCCATGGGAGAGGGTAGGAGAAAAATCTTGAGTTCACACGCTTCAGCGGCATGTTTTTTGAATACAAGTCCATTGTTTTCTTCTACACATTGAAAAACAATGATGATTTTCAGCAACCCCCCCTTTTTTTTAACAAGAAAAAAAAACAACCAAACAACAACAACATACTATATGTATTAAACAATAGAGACTACTTGTACAAGGACCAGATGTTCTCAACTTTTGCTGAAGTCAGTAGAAGTTAATATGGTGCAAAGCATCTGGGGGTCCTCATTTACTCAGAGGGTCTGTTTCTAAAGGTGAGAAGAGAGACTGCTAAAGAACTCCTTTTGCATATCAAAAATCTGTCTTCTTGCATATCAAAATCCTCTCCTCTAGAGTTAAAAAAATAAATAAATAAATCCCAAACTTGAATAAATCTTGGATTTAAAAGATATCCGCGAAAATCAGACAGTGTATGTCTACCTCTTGTACTTTCTGCAAATGCAAACTTTTAAGGCCAGTATCTCATGGAGTCCTAGGTGTATACATATCAGAGCAGTGAGATTGGTGGAACGGGATAAGAAGCATCTGCTCGCAGGGTGTTCAGCTGAGAGCCTCTGAAGAGCCTCTAAACCCTGATGGGATTTTTTTTCTAACGTCGCTGAACAGAGGGTGTATTGCCAGCATGTTAAGTCATAACCTGTTCCTTGTTGCCTCGTGAAATTACTTTACTTTGGTTAATAAATTTCTGCTGGAACAAGACAAAACACAAACACGCCACTCTCTTACAGATGGTGAAAACGTAGAAGTGGCTTAGAAAGCATTTGGTTGTCTGTGAGGGTGGTTGTTCTATATTACTTGGCATAATATATTCCACTACGGTGGTGTTTGTATTCCAGGGGTTGTGTTAGCCTCTTCCTCCCCCTCCCCTGCCCAACATTGCCTGCTATGGCAAATGTGCTCGGAGTCACGTGCTGGAGTTGTGGCCGCACACTTGTGCATTCTCCTCATTGCAGGGTGGCTGGATTTGACCCAGCCCCCTCTCCTATCCCTCTGTTTGCCTCGGAGCAATTCATTTTGCAGTTATTGAATTTCTTTGGAGAGTTATTTTCATATAGCGAGCATCACAGCACCTCTGGATCTTGATAGCCTTTCTACATAAGGAGAAAGAAGCTTTGTGTTAGTAATTACCTAACATTGTCAGGAGCTGACTGCAGGCCTCTTTCTAGTGATAACAGAATAACCACATAATGTAGCTTTATAGCACATGATTAATAGAAAATAATTACACATCCTACAAAGGGATGCAATATTTCTTATAAATTGACTACAATGGTTTCCTGTAGATTAAAGGACTCTTCATTATTTTATCAGTCCTTCTGAAGTATAGTCGCTTGCCTATGTTAGCAGTGATGTTAAGAGCTGCATGTGGTGAGGGATACCAGATGGTAGACCCAGAGGTACCTGAGATCTTAAGCTGATGCTTGCAAAAACACCATGCTTCCCAACTCCTAAGAATTAAAATAAAACTCCTGACTGACTTCAGATTCTTCTGCGTTTTAATCATTATTTCCTACAAATGTGGGCTTTAGACTTTTATTCTACACATCCCAAGCAGTATAATAGATTTACAGACCTCACACCAACAGTGTATTAGTTATATTGTAATGAAGGAGTTTTTATCATCGATACCATTGATAGAAACAATATATCAGTTTGGATTGTATATGGGACTTCAAGAAAAGGAGTGGGGGACTGCTTCTCTGTCCGACTAGGACTCACTCTTTCATGGTACTGAAGACAGAAAGGAGTGGCTAGGAGTTCAGAGAAAAATGTCTGTGCTTTAATTAGTTTAAAAGGGGCTGCTGTGCAATTATTCCAAAACCTGAGATTAAGGTTTTATATTCTTTGTAACCAGGTATCTGTATTATCTTTTTGTTCAGACTTCTATAGACTGCAGATGGTTTAATTGGGATTCATGTTGCTCTTGAGGCCCATTCAAAGAATAGTAATGATAGAGTAAAAGCTTCTGGGTTGGAATATTGTCTGTATAGTATAATGGTTGCACTGAATCCTTAAATTAGTTTACTAGTCTGTTACATCAACATTCATTTCATCTTCTCACTTAGCTTTGTGCCAGAGCAGTAAGTGGTGTATTAGTAAGTAGCAAAAAACCAAAGTTTTCAAAACAGTGACACGCTCTTAATTTTAATTTGAGGTATCTGAATTGTTTCTTTAAAAACAATTATTTCTAAGTTCGTGTAGTGTTGCTAAGTGGAACATTTTCAATGGATAATATAGTCCACAGGCTCTTTCTGTGCCATTTGTCATATGCAATTTAATGACCACTTAACTAAGCCACTTCCCTCATTTCATGTATTGTTTGTTTTTTTGGCTGATGTCTAGCAAAACTTGCTTAATCACTTTTGTCAGGCTCTTCATGACTTCCATGTAGCAGCTTAAAATCTTTTGTTTCTTTCTCTAGGAGAGATTTATTGCCAAGATTCCAGTAGTATACGTGAGCACTGCTCCTTTCAGCAATTTCCCACTTTAGTCTAGAAATACAGTTTGTATATTTAACCAGTGTACTTTGAGATAAAATACAAATTTTAAACAGGCTGATCTGGAACATTATAAACTTCAGTGTCAGGGTATTATTCAACCTTTAAGGATTTGGGGTGTAACGTGTGCCCCAAGGGAAATGTTATGAGATCTTAACTTCTGTTTAGAGTTTTCTCGCTGGTGAGTCAGACTCAGGTACCTCTCAACTTTCAGACCAGATCTATCACCACAAGTCCATATGGCAGTGGAAGGTGGAATTGTTTTTGCAGCTTTCTAGTTTATGAGTTTGCATCATAAGAGAAGGTTTTGCTACCTTTATTTTTATTTTAGTCTATTTATTTATTTATTTATTTGCATGGGCTTCCTTTAAGCCACACTTCCTGCAGTATTTTATGGATAGTAGGATGGAACCTTTTAAATCACCAACTTCTGTTTGTACTGTGAAGGAAGAAAACATTTAATTTAAGACTGGTGCTTAGCCCTTCATGAAAAGAAAATAAAAAAGTGTGTGTGTGTCTGCTTGCCTGCATGTTCTTAGAAGAAAAAAAAAAAAAAAAAAAAAAAAAAGCCTGGGCCAACATGAAAGTGAGCCATCAACAAGGCTTCATCGCAGTTACGCACAGGGAGAGCTGAGTACACTAAGCACCTCATAGGACCCTAGAGAACTCTCCACCAGGCCAGATATGCCAGCAGCAAATCATTATAGCTCGAGCTGTAATGAAACTCCATTAACCCTTAAGCTCCACTTGACTATTTATAACCGAAAACTTATCTACAGTCAAAATAATAGCTTATAGTGTCATCTCAGTAGGACCATTAATTCAGAAATCCTACAGCCTTTTGCTTTTCTCATCAGAAGAGCAGCGTAGCAGGAAGCAGATGTTGCTTATCAGAGATATCTGTGTATTTTGTATTTTCCATGTTTGTTCCAAAGTAATTTCTATCTTACTAATCATTCCATTTTTGAATGGGGTCTCTGTTTTAATAATGCTTCATTTGTAACTCAATATATGTGTGTGTGCAATTTCAGCTGTTACAATTTATTGAACTGCTGTTAGGATTGATCTTAAAATATTTACCTCATAGGAAAAAAATTAAATTTGGATCCCACAATACTCTTACTTGGTATTGCTTTGGAAGATATTATTTCTTTAAACTATTATAATTCATTTTGTTTCATATTTATCTCACTAAGCCTAAACAAATTTCAAACAAAAGTACATTAGTCATCTGTCAGACATATGAGATCTGCTGTAGAATTTTCTGTGGGCCTAAAGCAATAGTAGACTTTGTCCATAGAAAGAGATTGTGTATTAGATCTATAGTATTCCCTTCACAATTGGGGAAGTTTTTATTTAAAATAAGTTGTCTGTAAGTTTCTTAGAGTTTAGTCTTGCGATGCTGAAAGAATCCCAGCTGATTCCTGTATGTCAACATCATGATATTAGATATCAGTTACAAAGACGAGATTTTTATATATGTGACAAATACAGGATGGAGAGGTCAGCTATTTTTAGTATGTGTTGTAGAGAATTGTGGCCATAATTAAGAAATTTTCTTGAGCATGCCAGGCCTTTTTAAAATTTAACTTCTATCCTTGCCTAACTCTGTATGTGAATGCCTCTAACAAAAAGATGTAATGTTTTAATTTTCAGTTGAAATGATAACAACTGTATATAAGAGAGAGCATCCATAAGGAGTTGCATACAAAACTCTATTGCATTTATATCAGACTAAAGGTTAATATTGCATATTGTTTTCAATTAGGAGTACAATAGATTTGGCTGGTGGGTAGGAGAAATGAAGGGAACCATTGGCTTGGTGCCTAAAGCCTACATAATGGAGATGTATGATATTTGAGAGGCCTGGGTAAGTACATTTTAATCCAATCTTCTGTAATGGCTTATATGTTCCCTTGTTCTCTGTTTCATAAGTATTTCTTTCCTGGAACCTTTGTAGAGTCCTGTTAACATAAAGATTATGGCAAAATATATTGAAGGTTCAATTAAAGCACTTCTGGGATTCTGTATGAAATATTAAACCACAGTGTACAAAAGATGATGTATTTTATAACTATAGTTCTCTTCCAGATATTTATTTATATGTATGTATATGTATGTATATGTATATTGGGTGAAACAAAGTTGGTGTGCTTTCTAGTTAGTTTTGCTACTTCAGTAATATGTACGTATCTGTGCAGAAATCTGTGGAAGGGGATAAGTATTTGGACTGAGTTTTATACGTGTGTTTTAGTTTTTTTGTTAATGATATGCTTTCAACTTCCCTTTCCCTAATCAGGCGAAATCTGCACTTGAAATCAAGAGTGGTGTACAGCTGCAGTTTACAGACCCGACCTCTGGAAGAAGATTGTGCCGTACACATTTTGTGGTTTCAGCAAACGTAGTCAGATCATTGCCTCGTATATATTAAACATTAAAAACTGTAATTGATCATAATTCCACGGAAATGTTCTTCTTAGTCACTTTTTATAGAATTGTAATGCTAGGAAATGAAATACATGGTAATTCACATATGGAGCACAAGCAGTCAAATAGTGCCTGTTGCTCTTTTCTTAAGCATAATAGCAGCACTCTGTATTGCTATACATTTGTGTTCTTTCAGGGAGTTTGGCTGTGTTTACCTGTTACTCAGATTTAAAAATATTAAGCTGGACTTCAAAAGTAGAAAACTATTGCACAGTTCATACATGAATTAACTGTTTCATGTAGTAGCTCACTGTACATTTTTTTTTGCAGTTTTTATGAAAATCAAAGGAAATTTCTGTGTACTATTTTAAGTCTTCAAAGTATTCTGCTTCCAAGTGTGCTTTTTGTTTGGTTGTTTTTTGGTTTTGTTTTGTTTTAGTTTCAGCCAATGATTTATTTTTTTTTCTATATTTAGCTTTGTTAATGTTAATGACTGTTACGGTACTACGAAATGAAGGCTTGGCTCTTTTGCTGATGTAAATCTGTCTACGTGGGGTATCAGCACAGCACAGTATTACTGTGCTGATAGCATTGTGACTTGGAGGTATGAATTTTGTGAAAATTTGGCAAAGATAATGTATTAAAGACAACAGTTTTTGGTAAGCCAACATGAGATAAAAAGTAGATGAGTGATTTTGTGGGTGGTGAAATGCTATTTTTTTTTTTATCTCTACCTTGCTTGTACTTTCCACAGAGTAAAATCTGCATACCCTGTTGTGTGGAATTTCTGATGCGAGTTGTTCAACAGACATCTTCAGCTCTGAGTTAAAAAGGGCTGTGCCTGCGTTCTTAGTGTCAGGACTTTGTGGCTAAAAGCATCAGTTGAAACATTAAAAAAAAAAAAAGTAGATAAATATTTTCACTTGCGAACAAGGAGTTGGACAAGGTAGAGTTAATTAAACCTCTCCTTTTGGAGATGTGTTCGACTAGTAGCATGGAAGATCAGCTTTTTTTGAATCCTCCCCCAGACTTGATTTGTGAGCCCCTTAATCTGCCAAGGAGGCAGGTCAGGCCAGTCTGAGGCTTGCTGAGCCTGTGCAGGTCCCCCTGTAGCTGCTTGTGCTGTTTATGCTTCAGGCGGGCCCTGGGAACACTGTGGGTTAAAGGGTAACGTTAGCCTAAACTCAGGGCTAGGTCCTTTTAATAAGCTCAGGTGCTGTGCTTGTTTTAGGTCATTTCTGGTACTTCCTAATACACTGGATCCTAACAGGAATAAAAGAAGGTACAGAGTTTTGGTGTATATTTTTAAAAAAGAGATACTCGTTGTGATTTATTCTGGACGTTATCAGTGACGCATTCAAAGGATAGATTAGAGTCTTCAGCTCTCGTACTACTTTATCAAGTCTACTTGGGGCTTGTGCACGGAAGGTAAGGCCTTAATGCCACGGCCATAAACCCCCTTCTCCCTCGTTAACACCCCACACCTCCACGCCCCGAGCTGCCTTTCCTTTTCCCGGCGCCCCAAATTCCCGCACCGCCTAGCTTTTGGGGGTGAACCCTCCTTCATCGGCCGAGGCGAACACGGTCCGTGGGCAGGTGTGCTTGGAAAAGGCAAAATGGGGCTGGGAGAGGGGGCGGCTGCTGCGCGCATCCCTGCGCCGCGCATCCCCGCGCATCCCTGCGCTGCGCGCCCGCGGCGGCAGGTGGCAGCAGCTTTTCGCCGGCACCGGGAGGAGCCCGGCTCGGCCCCGGCCCCCTTCCCCCTCCCCTCGTCCCCGCCGCCGCTTTTTGCCTTTTTTCCAGGAGAGGGAGTCCTTCGCCAACGGATGGGCACCCGGCCCGCCGAGCTCCCTCCTCCCGGCTGGCGGCAGCGGGAGGAATAAAGTGCCTTTTGTCTGCGGAGCGGCTCGGGGGCTCTGCCCCCCTTCTCGGGCATGGGGGGGGGGGAGGTAAACGAGCTGCCTTAAAACCCGAGACCTAACAGAAAGCTGCTCGGAAAGTCACCGCGAGTGTCTCGAATAAAGCAGCGGTGGAGCGCGGGCGGGTTGTTTGCTTTAAATCCGTGCAGCCGCCGTAACCTTTTTTGGCTAAGAAAACCTCCGCTGGTGCTACTTAAACAAATCTCGGTGTTAGAAAATGCTAATCGCTTCATTTTCATTGTTTGCTTAGGTTGCGCTCGCCTTTCTGTGAACAGCCAGGCAGCTAATTTTTTAAAAAGGTGGTTGTGAGTCATATTTTGTACAGCGTTTTACTTGATTATTTGCTCTGTTCTGAATTTGTACTATACTGCCATTAGATCTTACAATAATGTTCTACTCTGCAAATTTTTAAGGTTCAAATAAAGTTTAATTGTTTGCAAACTGTTATGATGCTAATAATTCAACAGCCTGCTGTGTTACTAATGAAATTACTTTGTTATGATTAATTTGGAAAATAGTGTGTTGATTGTAGTAATTAAGCACAACAAGGTGAAGTAAATGATTCTAATGCCATCTGGCCTCCAGACTGAATGAAGAAATGAAATGGGGCTGTCATTTGAATTTATTCAGAGAAGTAAGGGTAATACAAATGCTTTTTATAGCAGAGGCGCCCAGATATAACCACGCCACTCCGGTACTTTTTCATGTACTTCTACATACAGATAACTGGTTCACATATTTGACCAGCACCTAGTTAGGATTTACCTCTTTGTACGTACTGCCACCAATTACATGTTCCAGTAGTAGTGTATGCACCAGCTCTTCCATCAGCGAGATCAGTTGATGTGCATCAGCTTACTTTTATTCTCCCCTCTTCATGATAAAAACTTTTGTTGACTGGAATTAAGCTGAATGTGAATACTAATTAAGATCCCATTCTATATTTAAAGCCAGATGCATGAACTTTGTTCTTTTTTGCTTTGCAGTTTGGGAGTGATGCAGCATTAGGAGGAGGATAAAGAATAACCCTTTAGAACCTGATCCAAAAACTGCTGGAACTGAAAAACTGTTGAATTCAGTTTCTCTAGGATCAGGCTTCCCAAACAGTAGCTCAAAACCAGGCCCTACAGTTTTCAAAATGTCTTTTGCCAAATACTTTGTCCTCTTTCTGAAAAGGACGCAATTATTTCCATAACCTGAACTAAATAAAAGAGATGCACTGAATTTTCTGTAGCGAAAAGACAGAAATTCATTTTTTTCTATTACAGGTAAAGAAAAATGAAGTTGTGGGTGTAAATGAGAATCCTGGTTTGATAAAGCTCACTGGGATCTGTAGGAAAGCTGTAAAATATTAAAACATGGGATGAAAGTACCCAGGTAGATGACAAAGGCGTACACTTCAGCTGCATGAGCCATTTGATGTTTCTCTCATCTCCTTCCCTCAAGTTGATGAAAAATTTATTAATATGGAAACTGGGGGAATAAGTGTATGCATGGAAACCTTGTAAACAACTTTCCACTTTACATAGCACAATGTACTGATAAACTGTAAAACCTTCACTTACCAGGGTTTCTCTGGGGCTGACATCTCTCAGACAGATGTCTGTTTCATTCCATTTTTATTTGGAAAAACACTGTCATTGAGCTCAGTGAAGAGCGCTCTGCCAAATCTACATCTCTGTTTCAGAGTGCATTTCCCACCCTACAGCCCATGTTATTTTGTGAGGGGTCAACAGCAACCAACTTCAAACCACAGATTTAAATTAAAGGATTTAAGCTGAGTTATAAGTGCAGTATTTCATGCTCCTGGAATGAAACTGTGACTTGGCCAGTCTCTCCTTGCTACGGGAAGAAGTAAAGGGAGGCCAAGATGGTTACTGGATGGGCAGGTCAAAGAGATGCTCCTTTTCTAAGCCAACTGAGTTGTGCCAAGGAGTATATATTTCTTTCCCCCCCCTTTACATTGTAAACCACAACATGCAATGATAAGCTGTAAATCATTGTGTTGTAGCCTTTTATGGATTTGTTTAGGAATGATTTTGTAATAGGATCTAGGCAATTCTGTTTGTGCTGTGTGGAATTCGTAGTCAACACCCCATGAAGATAAATCCACAGGGAGCTGGATCCAAAGCAAAGTAGAAGAATAACCACTGCACCTGAAAGGTATACCAACACAAGTCAATTTTAAAATTGGAAATGCCAGCTTCTTTTCACCCTTTGGGAAGGAGCAAGTCTTAATTAACAGGAAAACCACTAAAAATCCAGTGTCCTCTTGTAGCAACGTGTGAGAGAATAAAGCACTGCAGTGTAGTCAGTCTGAGAAGAGCTGCTGGTGGAGACAAATGTTTTTTAAATGCAATTTAAACTATGTCCAATATTTTTTTCTATAGCAAACTGGTGGGTTTGAGCTTTTATCCTGGAGTAGTCTCAGTGTCTCACAACCTGTAGAACAAACTTCCTCTCATCCTCTGCTATGAAGCAAGTGTTACTCTATAAAGATTTTTGATGCCTAATGAGCATTTTACAGCAATACTTTAAAGTTTATGCTGTGAGATGAAAAAAAAAATCCCACATTCAGTTACTGCGGGAGGATTTATGTTGGCAGAAGAGAATAACCAGTCTGGCTACTTCATCTGCTGTAATTGCTTGTATACTTATAAATATTGCCATGGGATTTTCAATGGCCACAAGCAATTGGGATTTCAGTTTTTATACCTTGTGCTATGAGACGGGGTGTGCAGCACCACACAGCTGACCCCCGTACAGAACCACTTGGGTTAAAGGGAAAAGTATTACCCAGGATCATTATCAATCTTTCAAACGCCAGCAGCGCAGAAGTGTGCCTTTGCAGTCTCCCACCCAAGAGCTGACATGGCCCAATGCTGCTTTTTAATAGTCAAATCTAATAGGGTCAGCATGCGAAGAGCAGCGTGCAGACAGTCTGACAGGCGTGGGCAATGCAGTTTATTTGGTGGCAGTCTTCAGCCTCTGAGACTTATTTCAGTTTGGAAAGGGAAGAGATGAAATCTGTGAACAGTTGTGTGGCATCAGGGAAGCGGAGGGACCTCCTTCCTTCTCTGCCACTCTGTTCTGTGAGGGCTGTCATTCTTTCCTTATAGTTAAATTGAAAGCAGCCAGGCCTAAGTGCACATTTATGTATGGGAAGGAGGGTGTTTTTTTAAGCTTTAAAAAAATCTATTTGTTTAAAGGTTCTTGTTTAGGAACTTGATAGTTCTATATCCACTGTGATAGTTTTATAAATGTATTATGTCAGGTGCCTAGTAACAAACACTCTATGTCTTTATGACACTATTTTTTTGTTTGCCTCTACCAATAAAACACTCTGGGCTTTTTTTCTTTTTCTCTTTTTTTTCTTTTTTTTCTTTTTCTTTTTCTTTTTCTTTTTCTTTTTCTTTTTCTTTTTCTTTTTCTTTTTCTTTTTCTTTTTCTTTTTCTTTTTCTCTTTCTCTTTCTCTTTCTCTTTCTTTTTTTTTCTCTCTCTCTCTTTCTCTTTCTTTCTCTTTTTCCTTTTCTTTTTCAGCATCTCCTTTTTCCCTCATATTTTAAGCTAATGTCAGACTTAGTTTCAATGTGCCAGGCTAAAATGAAAGGGGGAAGTAATCTATGTGTCTAAATTTCCATTATGTAACAACAACAAGAACAACAAAAAGGTAATCTAAATTATCATATATGAGAGTTGTTTTTGAAAGCCTATAAACTAACCAGGTTCCTGTCCATTCATTGTTTTGTGCGTCTGAGGCACATTATAGGTAATGTGGGTACCTACTCACCTCTAGACTGAGGGGGTTCTGCAGCCATTCAGCTTCTTACTGCCTTCTGATAGCTACCCAAGGTCACCTGTAGTTCATTATTGACTCGTGACTTAGATATGAGCAGAATTGCCTTCCCTCTAATGTGTCTGGCACTGCTTTGAAGGCAGCATTCAGGAAACAGCATCTGCTCTCATGGTCTTTGTACATTTTCAGAAGGTGAGTGAAACTCTAAAACAGAAAGGAATCATAGGATATCCTGAGTTGGAAGGGACCCACCTGCGTATGGACTGGGGAATGAGAGGCTGGAAAACAGCCCTGTGTAAAGGGATCTGTGGGTTCTGGTCAATGGCAAGTTGAATGTGAGCCAGCAGTGTGCCCTGGCAGCCAGGAGGGCTGACTGTATCCCCAGGCCCAGCACTGCCAGCCGGGCGAGAGAAGGGATTGTCCTTCTCTGCTCTGTGCTGGTGCGGCCTCACCTCAAGTATTGTGTGCAGTCTTGGGCACCATGATAACAGAAGGATATAAAACTATTAGAGAGTGTCAAAAGGAGGGCTACAAAGATGGTCTAACAATCTCTTCTCCTAAACTATATTCATGACTTGCACTGTAAATACTCTGTCTTCAACTCCAATCCTGTATCCATGAATTTATACGAAATTATGAAGAGGAGAATGTTTACCCTGGGGTGCCTTCTTGAAACATCAGATTTTTACGGAGTTGGGATAAATTCTTGTTTCCAGAGCACAATAAGAAAATACCTCCTTGAGAAAATGAACCTGAATCTGCACCAAAGGTGGCCTGTGTGAGACGTGAGCAATCAGCAGAGAATGAAGACCTATATGGTTGACACTTTGCTGAAAAATGATCCTTACTGATCTATGTTCAATATCATCTTGGGCCCTTCATCTGCAGCACTGCTACTGAATGTCTCTAATGAGGTCAGTGAGCCAGCAATTTCTGCAGATGTTTGTCCATCAGGTGGGGATCAGGATCTTGAATGATAGCCCGATCCGACAGAACAGCATATGAGGCTGTGATGTGATACTTTCCCATTTACGTGTCCTGTCGGTTGGACAAGCTGAAAGCTCCGTGAAGCACATGCAGTCCACAAAATAGTCCATTTCATTGAATGGTAAAAACAATGCATTTCAGTGGCATTTTATTTTGCATATTCTGGGTGATATTCCCCATTGAAAGGCAGTTGTAAAAAATACCTTGCTTAGGTGTCTTAACATTTCAAACCTGGGGAATATGTTTCAGCAATTCAGTCTGAATCTGGCCAGGGTGACTCATAGGGATCATTGCACAGAGTACTGACCAGCTCCTGGGAGCATATTTATTTAATTTGGTGAACAGCGTTTGACTATTAATTAATTATATTTCAGACAATTATTTCAATAATTTCATCCAAAAATAGCAGCAGACATGCTGTTTGCTAAACGTATTAACTGAAATTACAATAGCTATTCAGACTACATTCATCATAATACTTATTAACGTCTGCCCTTCCTATGTATGTTGGCTCTTGAATGTTCTGCTCAACCTGAGGGTTGCCTTTTCTGCTGGTGTTACAAAAAATGTGAAATGTGGGCAGTTGTCAGCGACACAATTGTCTTCTGTCTTTTACACTGTATGCTTTTTGAAAACAGAGTCAGTTCTGCATGTACAGTCTGAAACAAGGGAATTTAGCCATGTGACTCCCCCTTAACCTCAATGAAAGCTACATAGATAAATCTTAATTTGAGGGCACAGTATTAACTCCTTATTGACAATAGCAAGCTCTCAGTCCCATAGTTCCTTAGCTTCACTGAAAGTCCTAACTAAAATTGCTTACTAATGTTAAAAAAAAAAAAAAAAAAAAAAAAAAAAAGATTTTAAAGCCACTTGTTTGTGTTGTGGAAAGTAGTTTCTGTGGTTTAAAGAACAGACCTAACCATGAGGTAGTCACCTGGATATAGGATGCCAGTTTACCAGTTTATCTGTGTAGTTTTTCCTGATGTTCAAAATCCATCTGTGTGTAAACACAGGGCGTACGGTGAGTGCAGAGCAAATGACTGTGGTGAAAGTTGTGTTTGACCCTGGCTGCTTCATTGTCCCCACCCTTTCGCTACCAAATCTAAATTGTATAAGGGCAGCTATTTTCAGTGTCTTCAGTAACCTTTCTTATAGACAGCTGTCAATAGCAGATGAATGCTTTGGCTGTGCCTCTCTCCTTTCAGCCGATGAATAAGTGTGTAATAATGAGGATTTATCTTGTTATATGGGTATATTGACACAGAATTATAACATCTGTATATGGGCCACTGACAGTCCCCATGTCTCCCAGTATATTCTATTTTCTCTAGGCCAAATTTATTGCTCTCATAATTAAGTCCAATGCTGAGGACTTAATGGAGTTGCACATTCTGAAAGTAGCAGGAAATATGGCTCTCATACAGCCACCAGCCTGCACATCGTCGGCTTTGTTCTGCCCGGGGCCTAATCCCTCACCCCCTCCACCACCCTTCAGAGCTAACGGTGGCTGATGTGGGGCATAGATGTAGGAGAAACCCCAAACCGGTCCTTTTTATCGTTTGCTTCATCTCGTGTTAGGAATGCCTGTGACCTTTTGTTCACGGTAAGCCTTACACCCGTAGTTTGCTAAATGGGACCGTGTTAATCATCAGATGACACCGAGAAATAACAGGCTTACATTGCTCCCAGGTAGGTGCAGACCAGGCACAAGGTGAAGCTTTGCAAGGGTAGGGGCAGCGAAGCGTTGGAGCTGGTTGCCTGGGGAGCTTCTGCAATTTCCATTTCCAGAGGATTTTGAGAACCTGTGGGGAATGAACTCACCTGCCAGGAATGACTTAACCATAGGGCCTCCTGCCTTGGGGTTGGGGCATGTGCTAAGTGACCTCTCACAGGCTGTTCCAGGCCAGTTTTCTTCAATTCTGTAAGTCAGCAGTGAGCTGACACCACTTGGAAATGGCAGAATAAATACAAGTCTAGTCGCAGCTTTTCTTTGACTGATATACTAAAAATGCTGCTGTTCTTCACTTGACGTGTTCCTACCTCCCATCCAACTCCACAGGCTCCAAGCAGAAACTGAGTTCACCAGTTCCCTCCCCAAAAGCTTGTTAATTCATTACCTCTGCAATCAGTTTGGCCCACAATTAATATCTTTTGACAAGTTAAGGGCTTCTTTAAGTATCACATACCTTGCTGTGCCTTGGAAGAGTTTGACTGTACGTGGTATTAAAAAGATTTTGAGTATGTGAAAGATGATGTTGATTCTAATTGCCGTGGAGAGCATTTCACTCATGCATTTTTAAGCAAAATAGCTACAATTTTGAATTGTAGCCATTCATTCTCTTTAGGTATTTAAATTTTATTTATCACTTTGGTGTCTAAGCGTCTCATGAAATAGAGAAAGAGATAAAAATAGTCTTCAGCTTTGTCTGTTGTTTCTTTCTTCTCTTCTGAGAACAGAAAGAGATTTTTCCAGGGTCCACTTGAGTAAATAGAAGCATTCTCATCCTTATAAAGGGCTTTGGATCAGGTCCACCTGTAAGGATAATCTTTTTTTTTTTTTTTTTTCTTTTTTTATCCTCTTTAATTGAATGTATGACATATTTAATTCTGGCAGTGTTCTTTATCTCTGTGAGAAGTCCTTTTAATTCCCCGTGTAAGAAAGTGTTCTGTGATGTGGCTACCTGATTTTATTGAAACTCACATGTCAGGAAAAAAAATTATTGCCTTCCCTGTCAAAACTGACAGTAATTACGAGTCCAAATATATAGCTGTGATTGACTTGTAAAACTAAATCTGTAATATTTCAAGTTTGTAAGTTGGCTCATGCAGCTTTCAGGAAATATAACCCAGTATTTTCCTTGCAAACTGACATCTCTTTATCCTTTTCTTTTATCGTCTTTGTTTTTATTTGTGAGGGCGGGGAGTAGACAGCATTTATACAGCACGTACTGGATGGCATTTAACAAGTCTGCTTCTGGGGAAAAATAGTGTTCTTTCTAGCTTAACAGCAGCTAAAGGAAAATCAGGAAGGTTTAAGCACATGGCTCATTTTATGTGCTCCTCTTTGTGCATAATTTTTCAGCAATAAATACTGCATATTGATTACTTAATTGTAATGGAAACATACTTGGACAGGGCAACGTAATAGCCTATTTACTGCCTTAATTTTTAAAGAGTTTTTAAATTTTAAAATGGATGTTTCACTAAATGCAATGCTGTGCTCTTCTATGCAGAACTTGGTATAGAAAGGATTTTCTTCTCCAGTCTGTGTTACTGAGAGCTCCTTCTGCTCCAGCTGCCTTTCTTACCCTTCTAAAAGCAGAAAAATCTGTAATTGGTGTTCAGCCTCTGTTTCATATGTGAAATTCACACCAGAACAGAAAAATTATTTTAGATTGATTCGTGAAAAAGCCCCAGACTAGGATTCTATACAGAATTTAGAGTTTTCCAGACTTAGTATAAAAAGATAAAACTTATTTGCTTAAAAAATCAAATGTGCAATAGTTGCCTGGTTAATAATGAACATTTCTGATTACTCATAGTGAGAAGTTATCCTCCTTTGGCTGAAGGAAAAAAATGACACCTACACATGAAATAAATGAATAAACCAAATGCTGACTTAAAGATGTCCTAAAGGTGAACTAGAGGTGCTGCCTGAAAAAAAAAAAAAAAGAAAAAAATAAGAGAAATCTTCAATTTAAATATCACATAATCATTTAGCTGGAGTGCCAAAAATAAGTATTAGTGGTGAAGCGATATATATTAACAGCAACAAAGAGGCACTTAGAAATGGCATGCACAATGTTGTGTATTGTTTCAAACGTACAATACCAGATTATTTTGGAACAGAAAAGATGAAGTTTCCCTTATAGGTAAAAATATTCTCCGTTTTAGTTCATTTCTAGGCTACTGGGTATTTGGATGATATTGCTGTTGGGCTTCTAATTTTTCTTTCTTTCTTCCTTTCTTCTTTCTTCTCTCACTTTTTTTTTTTTTTTTTTAACTTTAAATCCAAACCAGTGAAGCAAAGCCTGGGAAGTAGTAATTTCTTTGAATCTTAATGCAGTCTGTCTTCTTAATGAGCCTACTGCACTGCCCTGAAAACAGCCCTTTACAAATAAACATGCTGGAAGTGATTTAGCCACAATGTCCAGACTGTGTAAACATCTAATTATTACAATAAAATTGTCAATAAATATACATTACTGCTCCCTTTTCAAACATTAACCAACTTTTTCTTTGCTTGATAAAAAGGTATAAATTGTATTTTTATGTCTTGCTGGGTTTTGTTTTCATTACCCTGCTCGCTGCTCTCTAGACAAAAGAATGCAGCCTAATGTCTGAGTTATTCCTGGATGGTGAAAACTCCTACAGTTGTTTATTAACGTAAAGTGCTACGTTTCCTTTCACAGTAAAATGAACTTGGAGCTTTCGCAATCTGATGGTTGCTCATTTAGTCATTGCATTTTTTTCCCCCCCCAAAATAAAAAGGCTATAAAACCTGTTATTGCAGTGGGGTAAGTTCATGATCAAAACCCGCTTATTAGGGGGAGGAAAGAACATAATGCTGCATTAGGACCGAGAGAGCAACTAGGAAAATGGAGTAATTTCCTCAAAAATATTAAGTCCTGCTTTCAGAATTATGGTATGGTGTTGGCCATAATTGTGGCGTACCCCCCTCCTCCCCATACGTACCCCCCTTCTCGCATTTCTTATGTAAGTGGAACATTAACATTAGAAAAGCCGAGTGATATTGAATCCTAATGAGGTCTGGCCTATATGCTCCGGCAGGAGAAGAATGAGGATAATTCATTTGTATGCCGTGAAGCGTTCAGGACTCCACGAGCATCCCCGTGGCTTCGGCTTGTGGTGCTGATCATCTGTTCCTACTTTGGGGGGTTTCATTGCTCCGAGCAGCATCTGAGCTGGGGAAAAAATAGTTAACCGCTTTGCTGCTAGCTTTTGTTATATAATGACAATTTAATACGGTGGCTATTTTTTTGTTAACCTGCTTTAAAAAGGTCTTTCAAATGGTTAAATTAATCTTCTGATTAGCTGTGCCTGCCAGGTAAAATATAAGGAGGAAAATGATGTGGAACACAGTGGTGTAAAATGCATTAGCCAGTCTTGGTAAACATGTCTATTTTAAATAATCAATGTAATGACAGGCAGCCATTTGCTCGGAAAAGATTATTTTAAAATACTTTTTGTTCTATTTTACTGCCTGTGTTCACACTGCTTTTTATTTTTATTATTATTATTTTTTTAAACCATGAAGATGCTCAGCAGAGTGACATGTTATTTAACAAAAGAAAGAAGAAATGTTTACCAAAATCAAGGTATAAAAGATCCGTGCAAATTGCCACGTAAAATGATCTGCACAAAAAGGCATCGGGGAAGAGAGTGAAGGCTGTGCCAAACAGATGGCACACCCTGCTGTGTTTTTGATTGAAAAAGAAAGGTAACATTTGCAGCCACGTCAAAGAGACAGTGATCAGCTAAACAAATTGGTCTCCGAAGTACAGCATTGCTGGAGCAAACCCTGCTGCAGGGTACAAGTGCGGCTGTATTTCACAATAATGCTACGTGTGCGTCGCATCTTTCCGAAGTGAGGGGAGATGTCCCTCTTTCATCCCTCCAAGGCGAGCGAAAGCCTTTGTTGGAGCAAGCTGCAGTGTGCTCTGCAAAAGCAGCAGAGAAATGCACAGACATTAAATGGCAGAATGCTTTTTTTTTATTATTTATTTATTTATTTATTTTTTGCCTGGTCATCTCCAAAGCATGCCCAGGGAGAGCCCGGCAGGTTTGCCATTTGGTGTATCAGGTGTCCAGGGTTCACGGTGAATAGATTTGCGGCGCGATTTATAGGGCACGGGAAGGCGCTGCCAAATAATCCGAGAGGTGCAGCCGGAGGAGGAGGCTGCCACCAGAGCAGCCTCCTTGTGCCTGCGTCCTGCCGACAATGCAAACATCCGATGTGGCAGAGGAAGGGTGTGTGGGGGGCTCCCCCTCCCCCCCTTTTTTTGGGCTCATCTCAGCTGGCAGCCTTATTCCGCCTCAGTAAAGACAAGGTACAGAAATGTCCTTTGGGTGACATTCAAAACTCGATATAAATCCTCTGCTTTATGAGACTGCAGTGCAATAAATTACTTAGCCTAATTGTAGATGTAATGAATTACCATAATTAGTCATGGGCTACATTAAATTAATCAGCATGGTACATTATTTTGCTAAATTACATCTTTGCCTTCCAAAGCCACCAGTGCAGCAATCAGTGTTTCTTGCAAGAGGGGAATGATGCCGTAATGAGAAGCCTTTCTGCTCCTCGAATAGTGACAGGATATGAATTTTGATGGGAGACGGCGAGGTTTGGAGACGCTGGAGCCTCGCCTTGTGCCTGAAGTGCCTTCCGTTGTTAATGATGCTCCAGTCCTCCTGCCGGGGAGCAGTGGGCTGTGTCTTGTGAAGGTTGTGGACGATTCTCCTCGCAGGGGAAGAAAAACACTTAGCTCGTGCTTTAAGGCAAATAATATCGCTGATACAACAAGTCACAAAGCAGTGGGGTGGCGGAGAGATAATGTCTCTGGAAATATTAATAGATTTAGAATGTTCTTTTACATTGGTTGATGAGATTTATAGTTACCAGGTATTTTTTATTATTATTATTCATACCATTTGGATCTGAGTTAAAGCCTGTAGCTATTTTTGTTTTTTACTTAAACCTCCAGCTGTTCAGAATCTTGCTGTTGCTTCCCAGTGAATACGTCTGGAAGCAAATCATACTCGAGCTGAATATTATTCACTATTCAGCAAAATGTTGTTGGGAGAGCTCCAGAGTCCCACCTGAACACACATGCTCTGCTTAGATTTTTATTCGGGGGCGTATAAGTGTATAAAGACCATTATTTGGCTTGATGAATGACGGAGTTTATATTTCATATGCATGAATCCCAATTACTTCAGACATATTTCAGAAGTATGAAATTGCTTTTTTTTTTTTTTTTTTTCCCTTTTCCAAAACACTCTCTTTACAAGGTCTGTCACTTTATTACTTTTACGTTTCAGAACAAGTTTGTTTAAATATTTACTTATACTCACGATGTCACCAGATGACAGCTCATGACAGAGATTCATGGCACTGTCCTGCAATGAGGTTAATTATCCTGGACTCGCAGTGAAGGATGCTGTTGTGTCGCCGTTGTTTCGTTTTCTGGAATGACAATATTTGTGAGCTTCTAGTTTAAAGGATGCATCTGCTGTCTAAATGCCCATCTGCGTAATGAAATTAGACTAGGATTTTTGTAGCGTTCCTTGCTGATTTTGTTGTCCACCTGCCTGCCTTGACTAACGGGTGGGGAGGTAACCAGCCAGCTTAAACATGAGACTATGGGAATGGGGAAAAATAGACAATGGAAGGGGTTCTGATGAGAGTACAGCTCCTTGTCCTGTGAATGTGAGCTAAATCTCTCAGCCTGGTTGGGAGAAAGGGACCTAAATAAAGCCTGGTCACATCTGCAGGGAAAAATGCATAGGGATGCAGAAAAGCCCAGTTTGTAATTTGTGTTTTTGTCCTGGTGGGAACCCATTTAATTAGTGCAAGAAGGTATTGAATTTTAGCTTATCATGCATATTGTTTTCCAGCTGTACAGAAGATTGCCAAGTTTCTAATGGCCTGACCCTACTCTGTAAATCAGCAGTAAATTGCGGCATTTACACTGAGCAAAGGCAAAGGGCTCATTCTGTTGGGTTTGCGCTGTCACAGGAACCTGGGCTAAGGGATTAATGGTCTGATGTTAAACATCTGTCCCCTGTCTTTGGGGGGACGTAAACACACAAAGAGGGAATCTAATGCCATCTACTAAAAGATCTTCAATGAGAGGGAGCCCTTGCTAACATTTCCATCCAGTGGCACCTCAGACACATTGCCTCTTTATGCTAAAGCCCCACAGCACTAAGGGCCCTATAAATAGTCTCCATGTGACAGCTCCGAGAAGAAGAGAGGTTTCCTCTAGACATTAGTTGTGCTAAAAGATTCATCATTACCTGCAGTCATGAAATAAATCTTTGATACTTACAACTATAATATCCATGCTCTACGTTTTATTGCAGATATAGGTAGACAGTCATTATTTCTGACACTTTCTCAGCATTACAAGGAGTACTCTAGGGGAACAACTAGTGTACAGTCTTACAGAAATAGATTGATATAACCACATGGAAACCAGTTACTTGCAGTCAATATAATATTCCCTTAATGATGTTAAACAGTCGTGTAGATTCCAAGTTTAACGTAAAAATCCTATCTTCAAACAACCGTAGTTATCTACAGATTAAGTTGCCAGCAAGGAAATTTATTTTTTCACCATATATTAGTCCTTGGGAAATATATTACTTGGAGCAGAATAAAATCCTTGTTTTTTACTATTATCGTTTGTTATTATTTAGGGGACATTAAGACAAGACAATGGTCAATAGCACTCACTTTACAGCACTTGTGGGAGATGGGAAGTGTAGTATCCTGTGAAGCAGGGTACTAAAGGATGTCCTGTGTGGTGGTGATGTGGCAGACACTAGTGTCATGTAAATTCAGTGGGCGTTTGCATGGCACGTAACTTCCCATACAGAGACGGTGCTGAAGCTGGTTGAGGACCAATAACAAGACGGTCACTAATTTCATTGACCTGACTCTTGACAAGAATTAAGTAACTTGATGGTATTCCCACCTCACCAGTAAGGCACAGGGACTGTCACCAATCTCAAGGCTGCGTGTGTGCCTCACCAGTGGTAGCAGGCTCCACCACATTGATGGCCAGACGGGCCAGCACACCAGGGAGCCACCCTGAATTCTTGACCTGCCTCTTGCACGCCAAGCTTCAAATGTGAATTGGCACTTCTGGAAAAGATGGTCACCAAATCAGAATGAGAGTTTTTAATTCTAGAGGTGCAGTACTGTTATTAGTAGACTTTGCACAACACACAGTGGGCATCCTGGGTCATGAGTCCATATTTTAGTGCTTCTGAAGCCTTGGATGGTAACAAATTTATCATGGGCTATACTGGGTGTCAAGCAGCTCTGGTGTGTACCCATCTGACCTGCTCTGAGGAGGGCTCAACCTCCAGAAAAAGCAAGGTTGAAGGCCAGGGGGTTTAAATCCCATTCTTTTGCCCAGCTGAGACCTGTGTAGCCTCCACACCTCACCTAGCCTGAGTTGGGAGCACTGCAGGTGGGTGCCCCCAGGCGCAGCGGGACCCCAGTGCACCCGCAGCACGCTCCTCACCGCCTGGGCTTACCTGGTGTGTGATGGACGATAATGAGGTTTCAGCTGCCTTCTGAAGCAGAAATGCACACCACCACGGCACAGCCGGTTCTGCTCCTGCGGTCGTGCCTCCGAAAGGCTATCGATTCGCGCTTTCACATTTTTAAAAGGTCACGGCAATAATTCCATCTGAATCGTGCTAAGTGAAAATAGTTTGTAGAGGTAATAGAGTTCCCAGCCGGTCCCAGTGTAAACAAAAGACATTGTTTTTTATTACTGTTTTTTTTTTTTTTTTTTCTTTTGATATTTTAATTACATTTATTTGCCTCGCTCTCACATTGTATCAATGAACTATTTGTAAAGTTGCAAGGCAAGTGACCTTCAATATTATGTGACTCCTGGTTCTGTGCAGAGACATCTCATTTTTCTATTATGTAAGATGTGCTGGAAGCGCTTATCATAATACAGTGCTCACATTAAAAATAAAAAGCGTTAAGAAAAAGAATCACCTTTTTCCCCTTGTCCTATCCTATATCTGTCAATTTTAATAAGAGAAAAATATCTACAGCTCTATGAGTGTGGTATTAAATGTGCTTGCTTTTTGTAAAATATCACTGTAGTTAAACAAACAGCCTTCTATGGCTTGACCAGGAACAGATTGTTCCCAACAGCTCATTTGACAAACAGGCCATATAGTGCAATGAGTTAACTTATTATATTGCATAGTTAGTGCAGCCCAAGTGCCCTAGGAAACTAGGACAGGAAACTATGGATGCTATGGCATCAATTATGTCCATAGCTGTGCTGTAATTAGTGACTTTGTGTTCTGTCTGGTTTATGGGACTCACAACCAAGGCTAAAGTCATGGATGAGAAAGAGAAGGTAAGATTTTAGGCACAGGCTGAGCCTTTCTCTCTTCCTACAGATTTTTCCCCCTTTATATTTGCTTTGTTTTAAATCATTTCACTGTGTCAGACGTGAACATTAACAGAGCTCCTGGATGTTCTCCCAGCTCAGCTTTATGCCTCCGCATGAGGCTGCAGAGGAGCAGAGTGGTGCCACACATGGGGAGCTAAGCTTTCCACCCAGCAGCATGGGCTTTTCTGGTGATGCCCCATGTCTGAGAGGACACAAAAGGATATCCCTCCTAATCAACTGTAGCATTAATGGTAAGTGGCATATGTAGAGATGAAGGCTTAAGCGTACTTTGTTCCTGTGTACATCTCTTCAGTCCCAGTACAGTTGCCATCACTCACTCCACAATTGGTTGTTAATTTACTTTAATACCTGTGTCTGTAGCATGTAGAGCTGATAAATAGTGAGAAAGTATGTGATGGGTTATCTAACCTTCTTCATATAGATGAAGCACTACAGGTCTGAAATCCATTCATGCTCCCTGAACACGCCTTACTCTGGTTTTCTATTCATAGTGTTGTAAATTTGTCAGCCTAATGGGACACTTTGTAAGACGTTTTCCTTTTTAAGTGCTTTAATGGGAGTAGGTATTACATTGATCCAAAATCTAGCTTAGTGTTTCATATCGTGGAGTCTGGAATTGTGTAGCGAGCTGCGTAAAAGTTAAGTGGTGCTTTGTTCTTCCCTTTATTTTAAGCTGAATTTTGCCAATCTAAAACTCAGCCTGCTGTGTATATATGAAATAAAATCAGCACACAGTTTAGCCACCAAATTCCAAGGTCATACCCTGTTTGAATTTGGTATAAACAGAAGTGGAGGTGGGAAGCAGGCAGAGCACATAGCCAAACGCGTCTTTTTTCCCCTCTTTCCCTGAAGTGGGAGGGCTGTGGCAGTGGTTATGAAATAACTGTGCTAGGACAGACCCAGCATATAATGAGGCCAGTAACCTGTTTTTTGACATCGAGTCAGCTGGGACACTGACAGGGTAAGACTGGTGCAGACATGCATGGCACTTCCCTAAAATATTCCCCAGCATCCAATTTGCGGGTCAAGTGCTTCTTAAGCAGCAGCGATGTCTCTATATTTAGTAACACTGATGAATTTTTCTTCCCTGAAGGGATAAAAGTGAACTCAGTTACTCAGTGTGAATGTTGGCAAACTTTGGAGAAAATTCAGATCTGAGCTTCTGGATGTTGGAGGTTTGGGGTGAACAAGGCTTAGTACGAGCACAGGCAGACACGAGATAGAAAGGTTTGCCTTGGAAAACCAAGAGGTAGATGGGGACCTGACAGAAATGGCCATCAACAAACATCCTGCTCTGAGAGAGGTGGAAATGCTGAGATGCAGTCAGGCATTTCAGCCTGTGAAGTAAGCCTCTTGCTGAGCTGTGTTGTGTTGCAGAGGGCATCTGCCTTGCACAGAGGCATCCTATGGCATGATTACAGGCCAGGATTGTCACTGCTGCTCAGACACAACCTGGGTTTCTGATTTCTCCAACCTCCCAGTATCATTCCTGATTTAGGAAGAGAAACATTTTCCCTAAAGCTGTCTAAAGCAATACAAGTGAAATTTTCTGGAAAATGCGGAATCAGGGGACAACGGCACAAGAGGAAGGCTTGCAAAGCTGGTAACCCTTGCAGGTGCACAGGATCGCAGGAACCCCAGCACAATAAAGTGCTCTTGGTTCCCCAAGTGCCACACCAAAGCCTGGCTTCATGGATGATGGACACTGCCAAGCTCACACAGAACACCCCAGCCCTGCACCTTTGCTGCCCACGCTGCCCCCAGGGAGCAATTGCAGCCCTGCTTACAGCTCTCCTGCTCCTCTGAGTAACATCCATGTGCTGGGCTTCCTCTGCACAGGGCTGCTTTTATTCCAACAAAAGCTATCAGTCTGTGCCATTGTTTATAACAGGGAGGAAAAGTCATGTGCCATTGGGGAAGAAAAGTCAACACCAGAAATCTTTCCCGTACTGCATAACTTTTGAAATTTATCATGGCATGGATTTCTCCGAGGGCTGACAGTAAGGTGACAGAAGGAGCTGTCTCGTGGTTTCTCTCTCTCTCTCTCTCTTTTTTTTTTATTTAGTTTTTCTTTATTTTTTCCCTGTGTATGAGAAAGCTCTATAAATAACAGCCACCAATGCAGGCTGGTGCAATTGTTAGAGACACTTAACCTGCTGGCTATAGGTGTCTTCTGAAGCAGCGTTTTTCCTCCCTTCTTAATCCAGGGACACCGGTGCTGCTGGAGGAGAGGCAGCAGAAGTTTGGAGCATGTTGGTTGTGTACTTTGTGAACTTCTGCTGTGGAGAAATGTCAAGGTCAGAACATGATTGAAGAACCTTCTTCCTCCCGTGAAGTCGCTGTTCCTGTATGATATTGTTTTCCACTGTAGAAGGTTCTCTTAAAAATGAGGTTGAGATCCCTAAAGAAATTGCTTCAATCAGCAACAGTGCTTAATGACTGTTAATGGGAAGTGGAGATAGGATAGTAAGTGTTACTTTGATTAATAAGAGAACTGCAGAGAATTTAAATTGTGCCACTGATGGATTATTTTCTTCAAGCTTGATAAGCGCTTCTCATTTGTTCTTAAATTTGGTCAATACTGTTAAAGACAGCAAAATGAAGTATAATTAATTCTATTACTGCTACTCAGACCCAGTGTTACTGGGAAACAGATTACGATGCAGACAACAATGTTAGGTAACACTTCTGATGGTTTTATCATATGAAGACCGTTCAGGGCTGCAAAACAGAGAACCTTTTATCCTCCACGCTCAGAAACTGCCCAGCTCTCATTGCCTTCCAACACATGTGGTGGTCTCTTTGAATCTACCATGGAAATATTTTCAGTGAAGGAAAAAGCTGACTGTGAAGTACGTAGGCAAAACAAGGAGCTCCACTTTATTTCTCACTTGATGTACATTTCATTTGCAGACACCGTGTCTTGTGAAATTAATCCCCCTGCATGCTGCTAGGGTCCAGCTCAGTGACTAAGTGCTAATCCAACATCAGTATCCAACAAGTTAGCATAGACTCCGTGCTGGTATACACACGAATCATCACTATGCTTTTAAACACACTTACTTCCATTATACAATAATGGAAGGGTAAATATGCTGAGAAATGCAGTTTATTCAGAGACTTTTGTACCAAATCCGAAGTCAGATTTTTAGGAAAAGGTGGCCAACAGCTTACCCATCCTGCTGCCTCGGAAGAAATCCAGGCTACGCGCAAAGGGATTGGGAAACAGTTCTGTGCTTTCATTAGAGGTAGCTGCAATTAGCACTTAATTTTACAGACTGCCTACTTCAAAGTCTATGCTTCTCCAATTCTGACTGCAGAAAGTCATTGTGTGAATTATTTCGAATTAATTTGAAACCAGAGTGTGTTGGCTAATAGTATAGTTATAAAATCAATGAAGGTCTAATTCTGTTATTAAAAATGTAAAGCTTATGTATTATGAATAAAGAGTTCATTCCTCCCAAGGATATTCCATAAACATAATTTCTAAAAATATTGGAAACAGAGAAAATGTATTTCAGGCATGAATTTGGGTGCAATGGTCTGTACTCCAGAGTGCAAGAATACATTAAAAGACTCTCAGGTTGAAGGTCATGTTTAAAACTCAGAAGCACAGAACGAAAAGCAGTGACAATTCCCTTCCCTCTAAAAGTCTCTGTTTATAGCTCTGCCTGCATTCCACGCAGCAACAGCAACCGAACATCTTTCATTCACTTGACTTGTTTGCAAATGCTTGAGGGCTGCTCATAAGGAATGTATGCGTTGGCCTGGTTGAATCACTCCTTCATTGATACTTTCTTTCAGGTAACCAGGGTGAACGCTGACCCTAATTGATCACTGGAGACACACTTTAATTTCCCAGGAAAGGATGTCAAGGATGCCATAATCTTTGCAAGCAGAGAGGCAGCACCTATCACGTATGGAATAGCAGCATCAAAGGGCTGATGGTCTTTGTCCTTAAGACAGCTGCAGAGCAGTCCCTGTAGCCAGTATACACAATGCCATGAGTCTGAAGGAGAAGGCTTTTAGATCAAACCAGCAGCCTTGTGCATCACTGCTCTTTCTGCAGAAGAGCATTTCTTCTAGGAGCAACTTTTTGAGAGATGGCAGCTGGCATCTTATACCACCTCTGGTGCACCAAAACCACAAAGAAACTTTAAATCTTAGGTATTATCTCTGCAGAACTAACCAGAGATTTGGAGGCCAAATAAACCCTTCTCTCTCCTCATTTTTTTTTCTGTTATTCCATTTTAATGTCTGTCAGCTTGATAGAAACCCTCACATATGTCTGTAGGTGTGTTATTTGTTTGTTGCTGCTGTTTTATTATGCATCACAATGGAAATTCTGCTGGATAACTTGCTTGCAAAGTTGATTCACTGTGGGAAAAAAAAATGGGAAAAAAAAAGGTAGATCCTATATTCCGCTTTACAACAACTATCCTCCAGAATTAAGGCACATATGTTTGAAGGATTGTGGTGCTGTAAATGTATTTTTCTGAAGGTACTTTAATAGCGTTTGGTTTGTTGTAAGCCAATGTTTCAGTAATGAAAGAGAGCCCTGCATGCACCAAAAGCCCTTATTAAGAGAGGAGTACAGTCTGCTAAAGTTATGGGGGTACGTGGCTATCATATAAGTTTATTAAATCACATAAAATTTCAATTTACACCATAGTATTCCATGAAAGATGGAGCACACAAAACCAATAAGTATGCCAATTTATTTCATGTATGAGTTGTATTGTTGATTGTGTTAAAGCTGCCATTTTCAGAAGCAGGATGATTTATGCTAGAACAGTCATTTCCTGTCTCCGTTAAATTTTGAAGAAGTTCATTACAGATTGAAGATAAAATGAAAGTGGTATCAATGCTAATAAAATGCTGACATAACCTTATGTATTGTTGGGAAGGGGGAAATACATACATGTATGTACAGTACATATATATAGACGTATATTTGAGTATATTTGAGTGTCTCTTCATTGTGAATATAGTTTTGTGGAAATGGAGTGATGCTGCCCTAGTGCAGTGTGTTTGGGCTTTGTTCTGCTGAGGGGAGGTGAAATTGCTTATTTTCAGGCCTTTTTTTCCACAATACTTCTAGTTTGGGTGTTGTTTAGTAACAGTTTTAACAATGTTTGCAAAGTCAAGATATAAAGTTAGATAAAGTTCATGAGTTCTCAGTTAAATGAAGCTGATGCTATCCCAGTATGGTTTCTCTTATTTCTACCCATGCTTTTGGAGAGCTTAATTTATTCCTTCCTTGCATATCAGAAAATACTCAGGGCATGGACAAAGCTTGTGTTACTGTGAATGGATTACAAGCGGTGGATTTTCATTCTAGAATTTGTGCTATAAGCAAGAAAATTTCTTTATTCTTTTTTTTTTTTTTTTTTTTCTCCTGGCTTCTGCTGTCATTCCTTTTTACCATCATATTCAAGATTTGGCAGGAGTGTCCCATTAATAGTGAGGTGAGAGGTGCCATCCTGCAAATACATGGCCAAGAACAGGGGAAGGAGTGAAGCAGCCTCTTTTAAGTAAGAGTGAATTTAAACAAACAGGGAGGATGGAAATTCATGATGGACATTTTTGGGAAAGCTGTTTTGGGGTTGGGCAGGACTTGGATGGAGCAAGTGGTCATTAGTGATCTTGAAGATGGTGCCTTTCTTTAATGAAGATGTTTTCAGCAGTGTTCTGGCATCTTTTTGGTCAGAGCAGTGATCCCAGAGGAGACGACAGAGAAGAATATACGTTGAAAACATAAAAAACAATTGGGAGTTTTTGCTGTCACACCGTCAGGAAGCAGAATCTGGGAGACACTACAGCATAACCAAAGCTCCTCTGCTCATCCCCTCAGCCCTCTTCTTCATCTTTTTCAGGTGGTGTTACCAATTATGTGGAGGAAAACCAGAGGTAACCACAGTCACTTTTCAAGATTTTACAGCCCTCCAAATCCTGCAGAAGTCCTGAGGGCAAATGATGTCTGGGAGGAAAACTGCAGAGGGAAGGGAGAACAGAAATCCCTGTCTCTCAGTCTCTGCATAGTCACTCTTGGCTGGATAGACACCTTTCGTCTTCTTGCTTTATTGCCAGTCATGCCCTTGGATGGCTGTGTAGCATAGTCACAGCCACGGCGTAAGGCACTCAGCCCTTGTAATGCTTTTAAACTAACGAGGGTGCAGTGGATTAGTTCAGGATACATCACACCAAAAGGGCTCTGCATGTCATTTATGTGTGCTTCGTAATGATTATCACTTTTTGTATAGCCTGAACATAGCTCCACACCATTTTGGAGCAGGTTTGAGAATGTTATCACGATTGGCTTGCTAGGTGAAAGGCTTTTCTATTTAGTTTTTAATAGAGCAAAAGTGACTCTAAATTTGTTAATATTCTTTAGGTTATATAGGACAAATTACAGATAAGTGAATAAGTAATGAAATTTGTAATGAGAATTTCTCAAGTATGAAATGTTGGCACAAATTAATTGCGGGATTTTACAGCTATTATAGTTTATATCATAAATGCAAAAATGACTAGGGCTTTTTAATTACAGTAGGAACACACTAAATTTTTATGGAGTGCCATTTCGTTAAAGAGGTACTTTAAGCGTTAAGAGCAAATGCCATCCATAACAGTGAGCCCAGATATCTGTGCCACATCAAATAAATATGCTGCTGCTATGAAATTGTTCCTTAGATACTGTAATTGACACGAAGACTAATGAGAGTTCTCTTTTCACACCTTCAGTTTACTGTGTCTTCCCTCTTGGTCATTCCTTTTCTTAATTACTGTGTGCTTGCAGAGGGCCACAGCAAATCCCTTGGAAAAATATACAGGGCTTTTCCACTTACCCTTCAAAGCTGCAGTGTGAATTGCAAAACATTGGTGTCTCAGTAGAAGTTAATATTATTGTGGAAGGGAGGAGGGAGGATGGCTGGATGCTAATTCTTATTAAATATTTGATGTGTAGAGAAATTGAATACAGTAGAAACTCAAAGAAATCTCATTACTTCACAGAACACATTGCATGCTAACATAGAGATGACTTAGACTCAAAAACTAACAGGCAGATTTAGTAAGGAAGCAATGCCCTGCTGTTCTTTTCTATTAAAATAAGAAATTTACACATCCTCTGCTACCCTGCTCATCTAGACATTTCTCTGAGTCAAGAATACATTTTGAAAATTTCACTGCATGCTCTATGCCTCCCCAGCGATGCTACGTTAAGCTTTTCCCCTCCTCTTCTCACTTGGCTGCTCCCCGGGCTGGCTGGAGAGCAGTAGGTGCTGCAGATCCTCCTCCGCCTGCGCCTGGCTCCAAGGGTCCCCCGGAGCCTCCTTCTCCAGCCAATAAAGATGATCCACTCTTAAGGACTGATGTCTTTACGTAGGCACATGAGACTGCAAACCCACGTCCTTCCTCGGTGCCTCCTCCAGTACACACGGTGTCACAGACTGCTTCCCCAGTTAAGGTCTCTAATCCATCACTCACAATTCCTTAAGGGGATTAATTAATTTTAAAAATGGTCATGTTTCTACGTATGCTAAATGCCCTCCCTCAAGGACAAATGCTCATCTTTCCATTTGCACATCTCTCTTGATTCGGCTTGTTGGAACGTCTGGTTTTATGTCTTGTGTTAAAACAACCCCAAAACCTCGCTCGCAAGGAATTGCAAATGAACTGATCATCAGAGAGCTTGCTCATAATTAGCTGCTATCCTTTTCCTGAAGGTGAGTCTCACTGGAGTGGAGGCAGCATGCAAATATGCTGTCATTGCATCCAGGGGCAGGTAAGAGAGCTCAGAGAAATGAGCTCTGAGGGGACCCCAGTCTGGTGCTGCAGTCTGGCATCAGCTCTGGCACTGGATGGACAGTGTTAAATGTCTCCTTCTTAACCTCACAACTCATTTCTTCATCTGCGGGTTTTTAGTGTGAGCTGCTTCATAAATTGCTTTCCCAAGTTATGTTACAAGTGTGATTGTACAACAAAAATATGACAGGAAACATGGCATGTAAGCCGGACATTGGTATGCCTCTGTTCCCAAGACAGTGATGTTCAATGGGAAGTTCTCTGTCACGGCTGGGTGACCACTTATTCCGTGTTCCTTGGATGCAGGCTGGCACTTGATCTAGGTGCTGTTGACTAACATTTTCTTTGCTGCACCAAGGCTTTGGATGGTGTTTTTTGCTCCTCCTCCTCTCTTCTAAACCCATCACCAAGGGAGTCCTAACAAGTCTACTTCTGCATTGGGTTATTACTGGGGTGGAAAGCTGAGATTGAGTTATGTGAATTTAACTTAGCAAAAGCAGAGCAACAAAATATCTCCCAGGAAAAACGGGTAAGCTTCTGGGTCCTGATTCACACCGGTTTTCAGGGATTTAATGTACCTTCGATAGTGAAGACGCATCCCCCATGGCTCTGCAGTCTACCAAACCATCAGGTGGCCATCAGGCGGTCATGGGCCTGCTGGTGCTCTGGTCTGACCTGTTGCACTGGGTTGTATACCCAGGGTTGTTCCAGCTGATCCTCATCTTACAGCCCATTTCTGTGAATTGGGCAGGTCCTACAGACTCTGTTAAAATTCCCTACATGATTTCCACAGAACAGAAGGGTAAAATGCTGCACATCCCCTCTCTTCTGCCTTATCCAGTCAGTTCCTACATTCTTATATCAAGACTTGTTAAGAATCTCCCAAACTTGCTCATTTTGTGAAAACAAGTCAAGGTTATTTAAGTCTCGCTCCAAAAGCCATTTGTCTGAAAGATTTGTCATAAATATGCCATTGTTTTCCTAACTGAATTTCCGGGAGTCCTTCCTCTTTTTCTCTCTTTCTGGTTTCTTAACTGCAAAAAAAATATAGAGACAACAAAACTACATTAAATACTGCTCATCTCCTGTTCAGATGTAAAGAACAACTGAAGCTGCTGGTGAGGTGACAGGTGGTCTGTGCCAACTGTGCTGGGTGGCACAGAGCTGTGTGTGCTCCAACCTGGTCCTATGAAATACCTCTCCTGCACTTTTTTCTGTGACATGAGCCACACAATATCATGGCCCAATAAGATTTAATAGGGATAGGGTTAATCTAGCCAAATAATGGGAAAGAAGCTAAACAATAAGAAAAGAGCTAAACAAAAAGCCACTCCCAGATTACAATTGCAGTTGTACTTATCTTTGCCTGAAATGTACATCTCATCAAGGCAGCTTCTGAAGGGTCTTGCTCCTTTCCATATGAATACTACAAAAGAATACATATTCTTGGCAGATTTCATTAAAATAGAAAGAAGAGATGGCTGCTGAAATGCTCTCATTGTAAATGAAGGGCTTTATGTTTACACAAAAACCACTCCTGGAAAAAAAAGTAATTTTGTTAATGAGATATACCCATATCTCCTGGGAAACCTTTCATTGCTAAGGCACTGTTTCAGATCCAGCCCAGATCTACAATAAAAAGCAATAACAACTAGCTGAAAAAAGCTCATGGTTCATCTAGTACTCCAGTAGCAGAGAAATCTATGCTGCACACCCACCATATCAGATGGCGGTGATGTACAGTGTCAAAATGAGCAGTGGTGTTGCACGAGGAGCTGAAACCCAGTGAAGAGTGAGAAAAAGAGGAAAAGAGGTGATGTTAATGAAAGCCCACGTGGCTGTGTACAGAACTCTGTTTTCCTATAAGGTAGCTACCAGATTTCTTCCTACCAGGAAGCTAGGTTTACACTGACATGTCCCAGTAGCCTCTGGATTTTCCCCAGGACTCCTGGGATCATCCAGCTGTTGTAACGCACTAGATGATCTGCTAGATGCCAGACCCATCACAGCTACAGTGTGTGCTGACATGCAGATGTACTGCAATGCAGCATGAGAGGTGGTCATTTCTTAAAGTCCTGTTTTAAATACGTCAACCCTAATCCCAAACTGGCTTGATTTGCATTCTTTGGCTTCCTTTGAAAACACAAAGCCTTTAATCTTTATTTTGAGGAATTTGACCAGGATTTTCACTGGTCCTTTTTCCTGACCTACCTTGCTTGGCCACATCAGAGAAGTGAAGGGCTAAGTAGGCATGCCCATTCAGCAGTGGTGTTCCAAGACAGACTTTCAATGTACTGGAAAAGCAGACATTTGTTCTGCTGCTGCCTTGCTGAAATGTTCCGTGGAGAACTCTCTCAATCCAGCTGCTGGTGCCTTTCATGGGTACCAATTAAATTTTTATATAATGTTTTATACCCATAAATATACTCTACAGACTTGCACATAATTCCTCTGCTACTTAAACTGCTTTTCAAAGTCCTTTTCTGCAGGCTTATCTTTGTTTAGCTCGTGCTGATTAAAAGGCGAGATATATTTTTAATAGGCTATGTAGTACCACGGAACACACTTCACATAAGAGAAAAAGAAATGCATTCAAACTTTTCTTATTCATGTTGAGTAGAAGACATTGAATTAATTCAGCTAACCTTCCTTTTGAATAATTAATAGGATTTCCAGGGTTCTGAATACTTTAGGGACAAGGATTTTTTTTGGACAAAGAAAGTTCTTGAATGGTCAAAACTTTGACTAGAAGTAAGCAAAACAGCATAAAAGAAGAAGATCTGCAAAAAGCTAAAAGTCTAGAACTTAGAACTTGGAGTTCAAGATTTCTCTAGAAGTAATTCTGAGACTTTTGGGGCCAAAAATAGCCTGGAGGATGTCAAGGAGAGCAGTGCCAAACCCTCTGGGTAGACCCCATCCCGAAAGTGCCAGCAGGAATATTTCCATAGAGAACCTGATTTTCTATGAGGAATCTTGCACTTCTTTTTTAGTGCAGCTTGTTCCTCTCTGTGGACTTTTTTCCCCTCCACAAATAACACTTAATTGTTTGTTTTCCCTGTAAACAGAGACGAGAGCCATATTGCACCATAAAAGTAATGTTGTGTGGGTTCCCATCTCATCAGCTCTCCACGACTGCTGTGTCATGCCTGGGTAGTTTTCAAGTGCTACTACAATGTGAGAAGACATTGCGCAGAAATCCTGCTGATTTATCGGAAATAGGTAGGCTGTTTCTGCATAACATAGGCTCTGTGGTCTTGAGGTCATCTCTGTTCAGATGAGAGGCGACCTGGAGCTGGTCGTGACTCCTGGGGAGGACAGAGCCCTGATGCATCATACTAAGAGGGTATAGGAGTACTTTTTCCAGTCCACCAGTGGAGAGTGGTCACAACAGCTTACCAAGAGACCAGGCTGGCCTGGAGAAGCATAGGTGGTTGTGATGGGAAGAGCAGCTGGTGTGTAGAGACAAAGTGTATCGGGGGAAGGAAATCGTTGGTTCCAAAATGATAAAGTGGGCTTTAATTGTCCACATCCCAATGCCTGGGGGAGCACTGCCAGGGAAACTAGAACAGACGGAAATGCTGCTGACATTAGAATAATGTGCTGCATGCGAAACCGCTGCAGAAACAGTTAAATGGCTCCTTTGCCAAGGCCACAGAGTGAAATGTTACTACACCATGGGGCGGATTAAAATATGCATTTTCTCCTAATTGAGCACAGCGGACTCAGCTGGAGGTCCTGTCAGGAGAAGAAGAATAATTTGTCACAGCAAGAAATGTATAACTTGACAGAGCATCTATTAGGCAGTACAGTAAAAAATAAAGTAGGACTTGTGCAGGTTTCCTTTATGCCCCAAACCGTTCGGTATAGGTTTCCGCATGCTGTACGTGACTCTCAGGCTGGCTGGCAGTGGACCAGCCTGGTTTTACAAAGCTTACTACCCTCATGGCTATCATAGCATTATGATGAATAGGTTAAAAGTCTTCCAGGATCGTTTGTGACTGTAAAGGCCCCATAAGCAGCAACTATCTGCTCCCCACCATACATTTAGCTGGGTAGAGCCAACAGAGCTCCATAATGTAATAGCTCATCACTCTTGGAGAAAACATTTACGGGAACAGTGAAGTAGTGGTTTGAGGATGGAGGTAAGTTCAGTGAAGAGCTGGGACTGGGCTGCCTAGCAAGAACCACACTTTCTTCCTTTGGTAAACATTGTTGTTGTGAGAAATGTAAAAACAGGCTCCATGGAAACATCATGGGCAGGTCAGGGCTGCTCCCCAGCCTCTGAATTTTCTCTAGTTCTTTCTTCCTTCATGTGCTTTTATTTATACGTATAATTTTCAGGGAGAGCTGTCCTCTCCTGGCTTGATGCAGCTTTTTGCTGATGGAGCCCCCTGGTCCCACCTGTGCAGCTCCACCAAGCACACAGCCCACAGCTGCCCTAGCCAATGTTACACTGCAGCCCATAGCAGGGACCATGCCTGTCGGCCACACAGCTTAGAGATAAAGCAGCTCCATGCTGTTCTTGCCCTGCAGCTTTTACAGCATTTTGCATAGTTGGGTGATGCACAGACACCCAAACTTCAGCTTTGCCCACCGTTTTGCAGCACTTTGCAGAGTGCTGTGCTGAACCAAAGGGAGCAGATCCCTGACTGGGCTCCACAGAAGCAACCTGTCACAGGCATCCTTGAGGCTGTGTGGCAGTTAAAACCAAGTAACTTCTATTCAGGCACATGCTTTTTATCTCCCTGGAAGGGAGAGCTCTGACTGACAGGGTAATTCATCATTCACCTGATGCACGAAGAAGAAGTCGCCTGAAGGAGCAGAGCCACACACATTATATTCACACTGGTGGGTGCGTATGGCCTGCCTGAGATCCAGTGTTTTTAAAAGTTTCTGTAACCCTAAAAAAAGAAATTCTGGATTCACTAGGGAGATGTCACTGGGAATCTGTATAGCGTGCCATAGCACGATGAAACAAATGGGTGGGCAGCCATTTCCAGAGTGGGCAGCCATGCTTCGAAGTGGTAGGAGGAATGATTTGCAGGGAAAACCCCTACAACACCAGGAGGGAGGCCTGGAAAGATCAAAGGACTGCTGAAGAACTGCAAAAGATCCCCATGCCTTGCATGAGCAGGTCACTGCTGCCCACGTTTTGCTTTGCAGAGCGGTTGCAGGGCTGGCTCTGACCACACGTGCTGGGATGCTGACTGGGGAACACCGGCCCAGCACGCTGGCCAGGGCTGGTTCTCTGCTGTGCCTTCAGCGATCCCAGTCCCTCAGTGGGACTACCTTGAAAAGTCGGCTGGGGATGCTGCTTTACAGGTGACCTGGGTTGCTTCCAGCCAGGGCAGGGGAGAGGAGCTGCAGGTAGACTGGACTCACCCTGGCTGCAGACAAGCATCCCACTCTGGTTCTTGCATTGGGCCATGGGGTCAGCAGTTGCAAGGCCACCTGATGAAATAAAGCCAGCCCTCACCACAGGCGGTCACTATGCTTGGAAGGCTCTACATAGGACTGCTGAAGTAAGTGGTGTACGGCAGGATATGCTCGGTCTCCCTTGCAGGAGAAAGCCTGAATGCATGCTGCCTGCTGCCGTGATACAGGTACCCCATGTTACTCTCTGTTGTGCTCGGGGTAAACAGCAGCTGAGGCCATAGATTGTGCTGGTTTTATTTCTGTAGTTATTACATCCAGAAACTTGCGTCAAAGCTCTCTACCTCCTTGCACTACCCCCAACACAAACACAGTACGAAGTCTGTCTCTGTCCCAAAGACACTACAGGTGGCAATGCTAATTTGCAGTCTGTGTGGTTCCTCATATCTGTACCCACAGTACAGCAATGGGGTTGTGTTGTGGGATTTCTGCACTGTCTGTTCCCATTTGCATGTTCTGCAAAATCTGGCTTCAAGCTGTGGCTTTTCCTGAGCATCAGTTTCCCTTACATACTGGGCTAATAAAAAGTTCTTCACCCTTTCCTCACCTGTGCTTTCCTCCTCATCCATTTCTGCTAACTCTATTCTCTATAGATGGCCTTCAGACAGCCACTGTGAAAAAATAAACAAAAGCTCGAAGATGGTGCTTGCTCCCCTTATGCAATTCCTGCAGTCCAAAGTGGCATGGTATGGTGAGATGAATCATGGTGCCATTGATGCTTCTGGATAAGTAAATGACCAGACTGAAGATGTAGAACTGAACCATTCACATTTCCTCAAGTCCAGTGTCATGTGAAACAAGCCAAATTTAACTTCTTTGCAGTGGCAAGGGACAGGGTAGGCTCATAGACTACACAGGTCTTCCCTGTGCTACATCTGTCATGGAAGTGGATATGCTGATTTTTGCTGAGCAGAGCTTGGTAAAAGTGTAGTAATGCTGGGCTAGCTGGAACCACACAGGGCCAGTAATACCTGAGAAATGGACCAACAGCAATATTTACATTAATTTTTCCTGCCTTTACTTATTTTGATGCAGACTTTCTATGTGTTTTGCAGGATCTCACATAGATCAGATCTTTCCTTATCCCTTTTTCTGAGGGGTATTTTTCCTACTCCAGTCCTGTGGGTGCAAACTGAAAGGAATTTTTGTAGCCTTGAGGCCAATTCCCTCTACATTCAGATCCTAGAGGCCTCAAGGTCATCTGGTTTTACTTTCTGGCTTTGCCGGACATTTCAAGTTCAGACCCAGAAATCTTGTATCTTAGCCTGTTATTATCCTTGTACTTACTTCTATGCTACGAGCAGTTACCCTGAAGTGTTTCGGTATTTACCAGAACTGTCTAATGTGGTGTTGCTGTGATTACCCACTGTAGAAACTTGGCCCTTTCATGCCAGGATAGTTTGTCCCTCAGTATTTGGAAGTGTTGCTTAATATGTGGTCAATTTGAAACACTTCTAATTATATGTTCCCTTAGTTTCTCCTAATAAGATGGTGGTCTCCCCAGCCATAACAAAATCCAGCCATCAAAGTGAGAAGCAGACCCTATTTTAATTCCCATAAAGCCTCTTTTTTCAGGCTTTCCAGAAGTGATTTTTGACTTAGCCTCTTTCTGCGTTTTACTGAAGCAATCAATTCTTATTTCTTTTCAGTCTACTTCATCAGCTAATGAGAATTGCTACCTCACTGCCTTTTACCTTCTCTACTTTTTAAATAATGCATATCTTTCAATGCCTGCGTCTGAGACAAGACTACTATTCCGATGTGTTTCCATTGTTTTTGTAATATCCTTTTTCTTTTGTTCTGGACCAGGGATTCTACTTCCTATATATGTCTGGTCGTAATGCACAGCATTTCTCTTGATTTTCTCTGTTTTAATCCAGTTTTAAATAGCAAATTTCATTAAATGTATCACACAAACATTTATTCCTCTCTTCAATATTATTCCCATATTCTCCTGACACCCATTCCTCTCCCCTTCTGTGTCCTATTTCCCACTGCAATAATCTTATTTGTCTGATTTTGCTTTTTTCTGTGCATTAGAATCAGGCATGGAGATTAAGTGAGTCTCCCAACCTGCTCCCCTCACTTTCTAGTTTAAAGCTCCTATCACTCATGCCACGACAACCCTAGGAGTTATTCACATGGAGTCCATTCCCAAGAGCAGTCCCCACCCTGTGAAACCCTTTTTGTGGTCGTATATCTCAGAACCTTGCTCACAGCAGAGGCCCATAAACCATGGGATTATTTTACCTCTCAGGTTATGCATTTGCTCTTTGCCTTCTGAAGATCACCTGTAACCTCATTCATTTTAGCATTTATGAGTGCCATCCCTGACCAGCTCAAAGTGACTATGGCAGTATCATCTGGCCCACTATGGAGGACAGCCAATGGATTTTCTTCTGTTCTCATCAGGATCTTTTCAGCCCTACAGCACTTCTTACTGTTAGCCATGAGTATCTATTCTCTTGTCTAAATCTGACTTTGATGAGTCTTTCCTATTATTCTTAATAAAAATCATTGGTCACAAAGACCTTCCTCTTACTATTAGCAGAAATGCCTTCACAGTCCTCTGACTTTTCTTTTTTTCATACAACCTCCATCCTATGGGTCATCCTTGTTCTTTCTTTGCTTCCTCTTCTCTTCTGCTCAGACAATGCCGTCCTCATCTTATCACTTGAATCTTCACAGTCATCTTTTTTTTTTTTTTTTTTTTTTTTAGCACATTGAAGCAAACCTGTGCCTCTTTTTATTTCTTCTCTATTAGATGATCTTCTTCTCTGTTTCTTCTTCCATGGTCACAACTTCCACAGGCACCATCATCTATTGATCTGTCCTGAGTACCAGAAGTGATCTAGAGAGTCTCACTCATCTCTTGTCTCCATCACATGTTTAAATACCCTTCAGAAAGCCACCTACATGTCAATATCACATTATCCCTCTGCTTGACTTTTGGAATATCATACTTGCATTCTCTTCCTCCTGTCACAGAAGAAAACTGTATTCCCTCTCCCACTGCCAGGAGACACCTACCAGTGGGGCTGCAGAGGTGGAGCTCAGGACAAAGCTGGACTACGTGTGCTTAAGGGCTGTCTTGAAGAGTGAAGGCTGTGGCAGAGGGGGGGTCTTAGAAACTCTCCCTTTGTTGTGTTAATTGTCTCAGTGCTAGCAGGAATAAGAAATACTAAAAGTTTATTTTAGACACTAAATCAAACAAATGTGCTATATGCACAGTTCAGGAATTAAAAATCAAGTAATACATCTTGGAAATGTTTTTAAAAACGTTCCATTTAGTGCCATTACATATATATTTTTTGTTTTGAGTTGGGTTCCTCTCTGTTATTAAACACATTTGCTTGATTCTAAGAAGCCTGTTTTTCCTTCCTCTGATCCTACTATCTGCTGTTTGCATCGCCACAGTCTGTCACACAGGAACCAGGTCTCATGTCACAGACACGCGATTATGCCTTCAGGTAGGAGCAGCAGCTAATCCTGCTCCCATTCCTCTGCTTCCACCAAAGGGAAACAAAGCACAGATGAAATACTGACAGAAGGAATGCATGCAAGGGAACTGATTTGTGGCATATTATATCATTATTATTCTTATTAATATGACATTACCACTTTTCAGTTTGTTTCAATAACGAGATATTTAAGTGATGGTGTCAAAATATTGACAACATGATAAATATTAGATGTATCCTAGCCTGAGAAGGATCAGCAGTGTGCTATGCAACTTCTATCCTTATTATTTTTTTTTCTTTCCTCTTCTTCCCTCCTCCCTCTTACTCCCCAGCTGCAACATTAAGCAGTTGGGTTGGTCTTATCTTTCTGCTTGTGCATGTGTGTGTTTCTAAACGGATAGCTTCCACTTTATGACACACTTGAATTACACAAAGGAAAGAAACTGTCCTACTTAGAAGAACACAAAGGGATTTTGCAAGGGAAGTATTTGAAGAGGGATATGTCAAATTAAATAAAGACCATTGTTAAACATTTTTCCTCTGTTAAAGCTTTAGTTCTGAAGGGAGTCTAAATTTAGACTGTGAGTTGGAGATATGGCTTCGTGTTGCATATCAGGTCCTATATTTGGAAGAAAGATTTGCATTGCGGAAGTGGTCTAAGGAACTTTTAGAGAAATCCTGAGTGCTTTGTTTCTGTCCTCCGAGAAATGTGTTTCTTGTTGTGTTTTGTCATGGTGGTCACCCTTAAGGGATAGTAAAGGATACACCAAATTACACCCCTAAGGCAAGCAGCTTCTCCTGATGCAGTCCAGTAGTGGCCCAAAGCCAGGTGGAGTTCATATATGATGGAAAGCTGTTTCTGCTCAAGCTGGTGACAAGGCTGGTCTGGGCTCGAGATACCTGCACAGGTCACATATGAGAATCTAAACCAATGTCCCTTTGTCCTGGGCCTAGTGGTGATCCAAGACTGAAAGCTCCAGAGGTTGCTTCCATCAGAGGAAGAAATTCATGGGATCTGCAGTATTTTACGCCAGTCCTCAACTTACACAGAAAACAGAAACTAGTTCAAAAGCTGAATCAAATAACAAGAGGGGAAATCTTCTTTCTCAGTTGCATGTTTCTTTCAAGCAGCATTTGGTCTAAAAACAAACAAACAAACAAACACACCTCTGCTTTTGTTAATCTCTCAGTACTTGTTCGAGCAATGCCCATTTTTATCTTCATCTCCATTTCCCTTCCAGCTTTCCTCACAAGTGCCATTCACAGCAAAATACCCAGTGACAACCCCTCCCTGCCCAGCTCCAGAGCAGCTGCTTGAACATGCCAGATCAAGCTCCAACTGGAATGAAGATGTGAGCTGGAGTCCACCATGGAGCACCCTGTAAAGGAAGTGTTTCCTTTCGGAGGGTGAAATGGAGACACAAAGCAGTGGAACACTCTCCCAGCACCTCAGAGCCAAGGACAAAGTTTCCTGAATCCTTGTCTCTGGGGCCAAGCCCCATCCGGGTGGGCTGTGGGGACAGGAGGGACCTGTAAATCTGTGTAGGAGGAAGGAGTCCATTTCTGAGCTGTTCTTAGGGACAATCTACATATCATTAAAACTCCTGTGCCATCTGAATGCATAACGGTACTTTATCAACTAAAACTTCTTTATTTAATCAGTTGATTTAATTATGAGCTAGTTAATTGAAAAATTCATGGTACAAGTTCTGAAGGTCAAGATACTCAGAAGTTCAAAGGAGTCTGAAGCATTTGTTTCACTCGGGCTGTGACACGCGGTGCCGAGTTACAGAAATCTGCTCTGATTCAAACTGGCAAACTGATCCCGGGACTAAACAACTGAATTACCAAACAAGAAGACAATTCACTTCCATCCATGAGGTGCGAATGCATCTCCTGCCAGCCGTGGTTAGCCGGTGATTGATTTATCTGTATGTTGTGGTTTCCAAAAGACCCGAGTAGTAACTACTCTTGCAGAAATGCCGTTAGCAGTGTCCTGTCAGCCCTCTCGGGGACACGTCCGTGTTCGTGCAACGTGCCGGATTGATGGGCCTGCAGACTGCAGCTCCCCCTCAACAGGAGAGATGCTGAGGGTGACAAGGGCCCCAGATTCCCACTGGTGGGTGGTCACTGCACTTCATCAATGCAGGAAGGCTGCTTCCAGAAGCTGGAGAGGCCAGGTGGAGTCTCTGGGCAGGAATTTATGAGCCCCTGGGTGTTGCAAACCTCAGTTTCCCTCCCAGGACAGTACAATTGAGCCAGAATCAAGAACTTTCTCTGTTGTTCCCGTTTTAGGACAGTCGCGTACATATCTGCTGGGATATTTGTGTGTCCATGAATGATTAAACAGCAAAAATCTCAGCCAAAAATCAGTGGGCTTTGGGCAGGAAAGGACTAGTGGAAATCCTGGGCTTTGGAAACTTAGTGCTGCTACAGAGATGTGACTTCTCTCTGTGTTTCCACCTGTATGTATGATCAGAGCAGTCCTGATATCCTGCATGTTGGCGAAACCTGGGTCACTTCAGGCTTTGTGTTTCCATCCCATCGTTACAGGATTTGCCATGCCTATCTCAGCAGAAGGGTGGCACCAGCCCACCTATAGGTTCTTAGGTCCAGCCCACCTATGCATTTATGTGCTCTAAACAACATACTTGTACTTTAAAGAACGTTTTTGTTTTTAAAGTAATACTTTACATTTGGCCCTTGTGGCTGCAAAGTACTTTTAAAAACATGCAACCAACTTAATGTTGTTTTCCTGAATCTGCCAGTGGCCTTAATTACTAGCTCTTAGGGGCTCAGCTTCTCACAGACTTTTCAATGATAGCAGGGTATTGACTTAAAAGCCCTACAGTGGTTCTGTCTGTCTGTCTCTGTCTCAACTTTGATGTTTTAATGGGAAGAAATAGGGATATGAATCAAGTCAGGAGTGAAAAAATATAGAATAATAAAAATGTAGGGGAAGAAAATTTAAGAAGCAGCAACAGCAACATGAAACAAATGAAAGGGAAAGAAAAAAAAAAAAAAAAAAAAAAAAAGGAAGGTAAAGAAAATGAAGCAAAGGGCAAAACACGTGAAAAACAAAAAGGGCAAAAAACTCACTTGCTTACATAGATAGGTGAATACTTCTTCCTGAGGGATGCTGCCTTTAAGAAGAAAGAAATGAATAAATAATAACTATGAAGTCATTTGATACTGTTAAAAACAGTCTGGGAGACTGTCCATTCCAGAGACTCTCCCTGGTGCCTTGCTGCACTTTGGAGACTTGCTCCCTAATGTTGCTTACCGGCAGAGCTGGTTTTCCCCTCTCCAGCCTGCTCTAAGAGCTCCCAAACTGCCCCGGATGGCAAGGGGTCCGCCGTGCTGTTAGCAGCACACACCCACGCCACACAGCAGCTCTGCAAATGCACCGTAACAGAGTGGGGTACAAAACCCTGCTGTGTGCATCATTGAAAATGGAAAAGTTTGCTCATAGCTGTGTTATATTTGACAATTGGCCTAATGAAGCAACAGAAAGAAAAGAACAAGGTAACTGATGTGGCAGAATAGTTTTCACATTTTGCTCAGGTTTCCTATCTCTCTTTATAGGCATTTATGAGAATTGAAAAACACATGAAGATTCAGAACACATTATTTGGAACAATAAATGAGTATAGGTAATAATGTACCACACACTCAAAAACAAGATAAATAATTGTTTTCCAATCTAATGTTGTTTCTATCACTCCTCAGATGGAAATACTGCTAATGTACATTTCAGGTGTAAGTTCAAGATATACATGTGCAACCAAGCAAAGGTTTATTTCTAACTTACCATTTGCTTCTAGTAAGGTTACATTGTGTGTTTTTTTTTTTTTTTTTTTTCTGTATTGTGTGGTTGCATTATCTTAATAAATGATTAGTTGGGAGATATTATTTTCCTTTAAAACATGTGACAGCAAAACAAGTTTTTAATAAAGTGTTTTGAAAAAGCAGCAGACTGAAAATAACTGGGCAAGAGTTCAAATTGGTAATGAACTGAAAATGCCTCTAATTATATTGAATTTACAAGTAATAGGGTGAAGCAATATTAGAAATTACTTCTGACTGAAATTCAGTGCCTAAAGGCTGAGAACGTTCCCCTCAAACTTCCAGAGACAGAATAAAAATGCTGTATCATTACTCGTTTTAAATTTCTGACACTTTGAACCTCAAAATGAATGACAGTGGGCTGTCTTCCTGAAAACAGGCATGCCGATAAATGTGCCACAAAAGCTAATATTTTTCTCAAGGCAAGATTTATTTTTGGACTTCAATTTAACCTGTACGTGTAGCATTTGCTGTAAGTCAGCCTGGTTGTGTGTAATGCCAGGCTTAGTATGTATTTAAACCCCCATTTTTACACTGGGCTTCAGCTCTGTCGATCTCGACAAGGCTCATCACCAGACCAAATCTCTGTGCCCCTTGCCAGCAGTTTGGGGCTCAGTCTTAATCTTTGTATGAAGTCATTTTGTATCAAATGTATAAATAATTAATGCGTTGCTTATGGAAACACCATCAGATTAATTCCTTTAATAACAAAAACCCGTAGATAAATAGAGGTTGGTCTGGAAAGCGACCTTTTTTTTTTTTTTTTTTTCTTTTTTCTGTGACCCTGAATTAAATCCTGCGTTGACCAGAATGACCATTAATCATCGTGATCAGATTGCTGAGAGAATTACCAAGCAGAGTCAGTTTAGTCATCTCAGTTTGCTTTCTACCGGAAAGAGGCACGGGGTTTATATGGCACAAACGACACCATAAGCCCATGATTAGTTTCTGCAGGTCAAGGCTGATGTATATTTGTGCAGCAGCATGGACCTTGTCTGTCTGTAGTGCTCTTGAACCTACCGCTGATAAATAAAGGATTTCTTCCCCCAGCATGGGTAACCTCACTTTTTGTGTCATAAATAGGTTTTAAAATGTCTTAGAGCTGAAAGTATGAAGAAAGGGTATGCTTGCGGGTCAGGCAGAGTAAACAAGACTGCTTCAGAGAGTCCTCTGGAGTTTAAATATGTTTGTATACCACAGGGAAGGAAAATACAGGCTTCAGGTCTGCTTCCATGCCTACTGCTACTCCACTGCTATCAGCACAGTGTGAATGAAAACACAACCAGGGAGAAAATATTAAAAGACATTTAAAAACTTGTCAGAGCAGTTATTAGGTTAAGTAACGTTCTCTATAACATTCTCTCTTCATGGATCAGCTTTCCTGATGAGATCACAGCAGGTTAATGCAGGAGAGAGACAGAGTCAAAATCTGAATCAGAAATGGAGAAGTCCATCATAACAAGGAATAACAGAGAGTTGCTAACATAATGAAACTATGTCGATCAGATGTATTTCATCTTTTCCATGCCTAGGACAATATTTTGGCAGTACTACTAGGAATGAAAAAGATGCTACATGCAGTTCATCAATGTCAGTATCTTGACTCTTACATGGCATAAATGATAAAAAAGAAAAAGTATTTCCTGTATTTCCTTTTTTTTTTTTTTTTTTTTTTTTTTTTTTTTTAAGGTGGACTTTGGGGAATATACCTTACAGGTCCAAGCTAGAATGAGTTACTGTCAGATCCAGGTCTTCTTGCTTGAGAAAAATGTTGAATCAATACAAAGGAAAAGTGCTAAAGGGAAGAGGAAAGCTGCCACCCAGGAATCAGATTCCTGTGGTGATAGTTATCACAAGACATAGACGGAAAGGCAGTTCCCATATCACCAAAGGGTTCCATACTTCCTAAAGAAAATATTACAGGATCTGTTTTGTAGGAAAAATGTTACAGGACCTGTATTAGAGAATCTGTTGCAGGACAAACGATCTGTCACCTGTACCTGCTGGCATTCCTCCTACCTTCCTAGCTGCACCTCCCTTTCCTGATGTTTCCAGATGACATGCCTTTCAGCTGCTACTCTATGTGATGCTGTAATGTACCAGCCCTGCCAAAAGAACATATATGGGAGATGGCTGCTAGGATGGATCTTTAACCTGTCAAATTTCAGTTATCTGCGTCTTCACCTCATGCTCCAACAAACACGTGCACATTGTGCATGTGTATGCACATGTATATGCACAACTTTAACATGGCCAAAGTGCTACTGCACTCCTGTAAAGGCTGGGGTGAATATCTATATGTGTGGGTGAATATATATTCAAGTGGGGTGAATATCTATATTAGAACAGAACAGAACAGAATAGTTTGGTTGGAAGCCGCCTCTCGGCCTCCTCCTCTCCAGCCCAGACAACCCTGGTGTCCTGAGCCTCTCCTCACAGAGCCCACGTCCTCTTCATGTCCTCTTACCAGCTTTGGTGCCCTCCTATGGGCGTATTTGAGGACCTGAACACTCCTTGTTCCATTGTGGAGCCCAGAACTGTGCACAGTAATCAAGGTGAGACCGCACCAGTGCTAAATCCAGAATCTACCCAAAGTGTTTTTATCACCACCACCACAGCTGTTCTTTACAAGAAACATTTATTCTAGTTATGAATTCTGTCTGATAGGAAACTGCTTAAAATCCATCCCAACAATCTGCACACTACGAAATGCCTCTGCACAAGTGGGGGCAGCCTGTGGCAGGACTGCATCCTGTCCTTGACAGACTGGATGCAACGGTGAACAAAATTTCTGTGGCTATTTTGTGGCACCCTGAGCAGGTCCTTCTCCTTCCTGCGTGGTGCAATGGAAGTGGCACACACTGATCAAGCAAAAGATGTGGCAGTGGGTATTCTTCATCAGACTGTCGCATGCAGCGCAGTGTGACATTTACCATGTTTAGTTATAATTCAGCACGGTGATGCCAGCCAAATTAGTAACCTGCTTTCTGGAAGCCATTTAATAACAGTCACAAATGGCCCGAGGAAATCCCCGTCTGTACTAAAGACAATTTAACAGACACAGATGTGTTCATCTATGCAGAAACTTCAAAGGAAGCATTTTCACAAATAGGCGCTGCTTGTTGTCTTCCTGGTGGCATTTGTTACTGCTTCCTGCGACGCGTGTTGTCTTGTCTTCTTGGAGAATCGCCCAGAGGGAAGGGAGGGAAGGTCCACCCCTTCTTCTTGCTAAGATCCAGAAAGCCCACACCAATTTTATATCCCCCTACTCTATTAATACACAGATATGTTCTTAGAAAGCATCAACTAGAAAGGCTGGTGCACCATACTGCATTTTATACACAGGGCTATTGCTTCGTCATTCGATATAAATTAGGAAACATTTCAAAAAATGAATACAAACCTAAACAATTATCTTAGTGTACTTTTATCTGAGATTATTAATTTATCTAGATACAATATCTATACTTAAAATATATGAAATGTAAGTATACTTAATGTTCAAAGTGATATATGATAAAGATAGGAAAAGGTGAACTCTTGATATATTGCAAGTCTTTCATACCATGAAATAACTATTGCCTATTATTTTACTCCTGACATTTTTATTTTTAGGGGAATTTCACTTGATTTGTATTGCTGACACCACTGATATGTTGTTTCCAGTGACCTTACATCCAAAATCAGTAGGGTGTGACATTTGATGGCCCAGATAAAAAACATTAATGGTAGAAGAGAGGGTTTATTTTCCTGGTCATAAATTAAGTTTAAATAACTCAGAATTTATTTTAAACTCTTCAGTACTTTTTACTGTCTACCCAATAAACGTATTTATTACTGGCAGCTTAACTCAGGTTTCCTTGGTGAAGCAGTTTACTTAGATGCTTACGTGCAGCCTTGCCTTTATTTTGGTAACAAGCACTGCTTCCCACATTTGAAAGGAAATTGCTCTCAGGTAGTAAATAAACAGGAATATAAAGGCACTGTCTTCTGATTTTACCTAACATGTGGTCTTGTCACACCTGTTCACCATCCTGCCTGCACAATTTGCCCTGCAAATGTTCTCCTAAGTTTTATTTATTTATTTATTTATTTTGTGAATATCAGTGATCTACATGCCACTCTGGTGTATATTTCTTCCCTTTGGGGATTCAAGATCTCCGGATGCAACTTGAAAAGGAGAGAGAGAGGGTGAGAAATCTACTCCCCAGAAGTGCTACCATTAGTCCTGGGGCACAGGCATCTTTAAGTGGAGGGGGGCGTGGAGCTGGTGACTCAGCAAAACCTCACAAATCCTGGAAAAAAAACCTTACTGCCCTCCCTGATCTGTGGCCAGGTCCAAGGGCCCTGAAATGTGGTGAGGAGTGTTTGATTTTATGGACCAACATTTATGAAAATGATAAATTGTTATTGGATTGTATCAAGAATTTTTATAACAGTAAGAGGAGAGCAATGGCCATATATAGGCTCTGAAAGTAAAGGCAGGTTCCTGCAGTGCGGGGCTGTACTCTGTGTTCCCTTCTGTCATGTTTTATTGTACAGGACTGTTTAGGAGACCACTGTGTCTCTTGCACACCGTCTGTGGGTGGTGATGGAGTGTCTGTTTTCACAGCGAAGTCCTGCAGGCACCGACAACAACAGGGGGTTGCAAAACTTTTTTGCCCCTCAGAAAGGCCTTGTTGGAGTTTCTGGTGCAGCTGGATTCACTGAAGCACAATCAAGATCTATGTTTTAACAGAGGCAGTTTCTTTCCCAGGGAAGGAGAGGGGAGCAAATTAATTTGCTGAGCTGAAGGTGCCTCCCATTCTCCTGTTGAACAAGCACCATCTGTGTCTTCAGTACCGGTGGAAAAGTACAAGAGATTTTGGATACCAGTATGTGAACTCCATTGTGCAAAGTCTTTTTGCAGCCAGACTTTATTTCTCTTACCCTGAAATAGTTGAGGCTCAGTCTGATAGACCTGGCCTGTGAATGGAGATTGCCTGCCCCATTTTCTAGAAGGGATTTTTGGTGCCATGAGGCAGGTCAGCATCATGGCCCCAGCCTGAACCTCAAAAGCTTTAAGTAGCTCACAGTGTGGCTGGCACTGCTGCGTCTAGATGGAAGAATAACATCTGGCCACAGCAAGATGCTTGCCAGTTATTGACCTCTGAGGGGGGATTCCAAGTAGGGTTTGAGCCCCCAGCATGAATTCTGAGGGGAAAGTGCAGTGTCACCCTGTCATCTTTCCATGTATTTCAGAGTGATCAGATAGCTACAGCACTGAAAAAAACAGGTCCCCAAAAATGTAAGATTGCTCAAAATGAGCGTTTTAACTTTGTCTCTTAGTTCCTCAGTTTTTAGGATTCATATTTTCTTCTGCATCCAAGAGGGTTATTTCTAAGAGATTTTATTTTGGGGAAATTTTTAAATGATTTAAGCTGATCTTTGTGTAACTCTTGATTTCAGCATCAGTCTTACAGGAAAAAAATAAAAATAAAAAATGCCAGTAGGAGCTGGCAATGCTCAAGCTGGATAGGAGCTGTTAGGATGTACAAATTTATATGTCTTCTTTTGACGGAAAGTATTTTATACAAGTTGAAGTCTACTGGTTCCAGCAGTCTACAGCAGCTGACTCACTGAGGAGAACCAGGCCCCGTGAGCCCAAGTTTGGTTGGTACTTTTCAAAACATTTCCTATACAAAATAAGCTATAGAAGAGTAATAACTCCCCCAGTGTTTTCCTTTACAGTTAATTTTCCTAGGCTCATATGCCACCACTGAACTGGCACGGGAGCCATCTGTCAGATGGCCAACGAGAAGAAGGAGGAGGGAATTTCACATTGTTCCCTCACCCTCTTCTCCAGACAGCCATGGAAGTGGAATTGGTCCCCAGCTTGTCCCTGGGGGGCACCAAGGCTTTTGTCTCCTCGACCTGGGCACTCCTCGGCATCTTCTCCTTGTGCAGCTAATGGTAGAGCAGGAGGTTCCCAAGGCACATCCTGGCCTCATCTCGCTCTCCCTTCAGCTCCTCTGGTGATCTTGGAGGGATTTTCCTAACAGCTGCATGTGTCGATTTTCCAGAGTTCACAAGAGTTCCCACGTCTGATAGTCAATATGCCAACCACTAATATATAGCATGCTTTTACTGTGAATTCATGAAGTATCACTGCAATTAAACTTCCCTGATAATGACATAATTTATTAATGAAAGAAGGTTCATCTTGAAGCTCTATAAAAAAAAAATAGGGTCAATGCTCCCTCGTGGTATCATAGGATTCACATTAGATACATATTTTGAATATCATTTTAAAATACTGCCATGCCAAGGATCCTTGCGTGCTCTTTTGTGCCCCAATTTGCCCCTTTTCAGACTACTCACAAAAAGAAATAAGGGGAAGACAGATAAGCAGGAAAAAAAAGAAAAAAAAAGGAAAAAAAAAGAGCCCAAATTGTCCTTTTGATAAGAAAAATCACAAGAATCTTCAAACTGATTTGTTTTGGACCCTCTTAGAGGGAAAATAGAGCTTTAGCTGTTAAAAAGGCTCTTGGAGAAGGCTGGGGAATAGTCCTGTAGCATATGACAGAGCTGCAGCATCTGCCTCATACATTGTAAAAATGCATTAGTACAGGGCTCAGATGATGATCTAGTGTCCTTTTCCATATATTTCTGATTATGCCCTCTGAAAAGACCCTAGTATATCTAATAACTAAGTCAATGAAATAAGCAAAATTCAAGTGACTGCCACCTCAGTGATATCTGTAAATCTAAAGGGTTTTCTTTATATTAATGGGCTCCATATGGTTGCAGAAATTCTCTGTCTATTTGCTGTATGTGCTGTTGTTTCCTTTTTTTTTTTTTTTTTTTTCCTAAATAAAATATTCTAAATATTTGCTGTTGGAAGAAAGCAATGTTATGGTAGACTATGAAGTGATATTCATAAGAACCGCAAACACTGACTAATTGATTAACCAAGAGTTCTTGAAGAGAATGATTTGATTAGGGTAATTTATAGAGATTGTATCTTTTGTCATCATTTGTCTTTGAAAACATAGAAGAAAACTGCTTCCAAGTGCATGTAGCCGCTGGCATGAGAGATGGTGTGCACTACATCATCAGTTACAGCAGACTGCTCAATTTTGTACCTTTCCAGCTAGTCAAATATCCAATAACAACACACGCGCACACACACACGCACGCACACACACAAAAGCTCTCTAGCTCTTTGCACTCGAAACTTTTCTAACATCGCCTTAGAAAAATATTTGGGGTTGTTCGCCGCTCTGCTCTCTGTAGCATAAACATTTATTTAAATGGGGCTGTCTTTTCAGTAATGAAGAATGAAGGAAAAACAATGGTCTGATTTTGACAAATTAACTTGTGATTTGGAGAGTCAGTGAAGCAGGGAAGAGACATTCCTAACTATACTAATTAAATGAGCTTGCAACATTTATTTTAATGCAATGGAACCAGCCATATGAAGATGAACATTTTAATTTATTTTGCAGTGACATTATGAAAAATTTCTCTGCTGCAGATTATCTACAAAAACAAATCTCATCAGCATCTAGGTTTGTGCATGAAATTTACATCTCTCACACAAGTTTGACCTTCCCCAGTGAAAACAAATGGAATGTGCTAAGTTAAAAAGTTTCTGCAAAGGTTGTCTTCCCATTGATGCGGTGGTTTATGTTCAAATTACCTCTGTGAAAAACACATCCATTTTTCATGGTGCAGTGTAGATGAAAAATTCTGAATCCGTTCTAAGGGGAATGCAAATATAGCTCATTAGTTCAAAAACATTTTTCATGAACGACTGCTGAGTATTTTCAGGCAGATGAGAATGTGCAGCTTCAGCCAAGAATGAGCACCACATGTCCTACTAATTGTTTTTTAAACTTGTTCCTTTCCTCTATGGCATTCAGTAACTCTAGAAAGTGGGAAGATTCCTGGAGAAAAAAAAATACAGGTAACCTCACTTATAGCTTATAGTAGTCTTTTCAATATTGTGTGCAGTATGAGGAAAAAAATAGGAGCATTAGCTTTCAGATGGGTAATATTGTTATATTCAAGCACATGACATTTCTCTTCTCTGAGTTTTTTCAGGTTTTAGTAATGAGTAGAAATATTATTTATGGAGTGCCATCAGCAGGGAGAGCGTTGTCCTAAGGTTCATATCAGTGACGATGTTATGGAGCTGCTGTCAGTAGGAACTGCAGGAGCTCATTGGGTTTTGCTTTTTTAACTAGGTTGAGTAGCAGGAAGATATTTTCACTGCTTAAAATGATGTTTTAGCCACGATTTTCCTCTCTTTTCTGCATGCATCCCGAAAGTTCGGTATGAGATAGCCTTAAAACACAGAAGATTTGTGCAATGATTCATACTTTCAGCCTTTCCTCTATGCGTGTGAAGCTGGAACAATTAGAAACAATGAACAACAACAAAAACAAAAACCAACGTTCTGCAGAAATGTTGTGATTTCTGTGTCTGGTCACTTGGTGTATACCTCATGTCTCTCTGAGTGGTGGTGCTCTGCCTGCGGTGGGCACCCACCAGCTCCTCACCCCTTGGTAGAGGAGGACTCTCTCTGTGGAGAGTCACCACCCACCTTTGCAGCTCAGGCAGGTCTTTTTACTCAGCCACCTGGACCCAGGAATGCCTGCACTTTACAGCCATGCCCTGGCACCTATAGACTCATTGGTGACCTCCATTTGGTCTTCCAGGATGTCTGTGTGTTCCACCAAGAGACTGGCAAACTCTGGCAAGTTGTGCAACACCCTTGAGGTGTGGCCATCCCTGGACTGCACTGTCCACTGAACTACTCTCTGTGCACAGAAATGCTTGAAATGGGATGAGTTCAGACTTCCACCCATCTGTAACCTCAGGGGGATTTTAGACAGGAAAGCAGTTATTGCTGAAAGCTGAGTTGGAATTTAACTGTAACAATTGTGTTAACATCCCTAATGCAACATTATGGGAATCCTAATAGCAGTCAAGTATGAAAACTTAAGTCATTTGATGGTAAAAATCCTGTTGCCCAAGATCATAACCCCTGTTTTTCACCTGAAAAGCAGTCCTGTGTTCCCTAGATATTTGCTAAACACTTGCTAATTACCTCTTTTTCAAGATGGAAAATCACCAGGTGCTGAATAAAACCACTGTCCTGTACACGTGTTAATATTTTGTTGATTAATCTCATAGTACCATTTCTATTTCCATGACTAAGGGTGTTGTTTTTCTAATTAGGTCTTCCAGAATACTTTTTTTTTTTTTTTTTTTGGTAGCCAATCTCAAAATTCTCTTGTGATAATTTCAGGTGACAAAGTCCTTAAAGCTTGTTCTTTACTTTTAGCTTGCTGAAACAAGAGAGGTATCCCTGTGCTGCAAAATGATAGGCAAAGTAATAATTTTCTGCAGATTTCACACACTTGCTCATAAAGTAAAAACCAGGACCTGCAATCCAGCCTCCACAGCTACGGGGCCAGAACACAACCATGGTTTCACTTGCATCAAGGAACATTCCCACAACAAAGTGGTTCCTTATATTTCCTGTGAATATGAGAAATGCCCTGGATAGCATAAACACACAGACCATGAGTCCCTCCAATTTCTTGAAGGTTAGGGTCAGTGCTAGAGCACTGGACAATGTTAGCTCCAGTATGTGATTCTCAGCATTGAAGGAAAGAAGAGGATTTATATGGAGTTAAAGGGGTGACGGTCAGCCTTCATGTTGAATATATGCTGCAGCACTCAAAAACTGCCTTTGAAAGTCATTGTGTAATAATTATGCTCAGAAATAATGAAGCTGTCACATCATGCGCTGACCCCAACAAAAGAGCTAGCTGAAGAAACAAACCTTCAGGACACCTAAAATCACGTAAAATTGCAATCTGAGAGGAGAGAGAAAAGTAGCCTCTTCCAGTGTGATGGAGTTTTTTGAAGCTGTTTCAATGATCTTGAAACGTGGAAGTGTTTTATCATCACTGAGACTCCCTTAAAACAGTCAGCAGCCAAGCTCATGGTCACAAAGCTGAAATTTCTAACTATGCATACATTCAGCTAAAAACACCAGTGCACTGAGATGATCTCACAGGACCAGGCTCATCCACAGAGGTACTTTTATGAAACCATGACTCCACCAACAATGAGTCTGTCACGTGTTTTTCAGCGTGCCATTTACAAGCAATAAAGGCTGCTGTCATGCCTCCCACAAGATCCCTGATAAGAGAAAAAGATGATGCATTTATACAAAGGAGAAGCTAGCACACAGACCTTCAGAAAGAAACTTTTGATAATTTGCTTTTGATTCCAGTGTAACCTACAATAAGTTCATTGCTCTTTCCGAGCTCGTATACGTCTTGTGTTTCTCTTCAGGAATCATTTCTCTTCATTCAGCTTTTTACTCTGTTTAGGCAACCAGATTGATGTTGTGTGCCTGGACTGGGCGCTTTTCTGGCTTCCTGTGAAGCTAGAGGCTCAAACAATGGCATGTATCCATCCAAACGGGGAGATGCTTTATTTCTCACCAGTCTTCCTGACCCCTCCAGAAGCCAGTTTTCTTCCCCTTTTGTTTGTCCCCTCTTTTTCTCTGATTCCACTTACCCTTCAGCTAAGAAGCATCCAAAGATATTACTGTCGCCTTCTGCCATCCATAAAGAGCAGCCATTTGCTTTCATCTTCCTAAACATTTATATTAGACCAACGTAAAAGAGGAACAACCTCATGAGGCTTTGTCGTGAGAGATTAATCTGTGCGTGCTTCTTCTGTAGGAGCTGCAGCCCACTGTTCCTCTGGAAGACACCAAGCAGTCCATCTGTGGTCAAGAGCAGGTTTAATGGTTCTCCAGCCATCTTCCTTGCTGATCAGAGGTGGGACACATAACTGACGAACAGACAACATGGTCAAGATGCACCGGCTGCTCCCGTCTGCCTCAGGAAACACTCCATTACACCCTGGGCCATGAAAAAGATGAGTCTGAAGCTTCTGCCTGCAGTGGCAAACCTCTGAAGACCTCCAGCTGCAATGCTGTGGTTGCCACTTCCAGCTTTCTCTGTGGCTTAGGTGACCAGGGTCCCTGTTGAGCTGCCTGTAAGTCCCCATCCAGCTGGAGATGCCAAACTGGGGCAGCACTGGCTTTGTGGCTGGCTATTGAAAATGGTGTCTCTGATCCTGGTGAGTGGGTCACCTCAGTTTAGGGATCTTCCTGGGTCTGTCTGCAGCTCCTGCCTTTTCATACACCTGTCATTTTGACTCACAATGATTGCTGAGTGGCTCTAGCATCAAACAGCCTGCAAGGTTTTTTCCATAAGATGCTAGTTTTTGGACAGCAGGAGTGCCATAAATGAAAGCTAACAGACAGATATGAAAACAAGTTTTATCCCTCTGTCTTTCTCTTTTTCTCTCTGTCCTTTAGTGCAAAACCAGTTTGCAGGAGATTAATTTTATGTAAAGTTTTGCATTTCAGATTGTGATCAGCATTTTTTTTCCCTCCGTTGGCTCTGAGAAAACATATATTCAAGTTTGAGAATTCATCATGTCTGATTAATGATGTGTATATAGAGCTTTCTGTATCATCTTCCTTCTTTTGGTCTTTTTTATTCAGTTGTTTGCTGTACTCCAACCCTGCGGATAGATGGTTCTGCAGTGATAAATGTAAAGTTTGCATAAGCCATGTAACAGCAGGACAGCCTATTATCACTGTACATTTTCCATGGCTGTGCAAACCTCTGTAGGCTATTTTATTGCTAATAGATCCACAGAGAAACAGTAGTGATTTTATGACTCTTTTTAAAATGGAAATTCATGTTTGAGAAATACAACTGGGAGGAAACAGATGTAAACCACTTAAGCATTTGCAGAAAATTGAGATGCGCACTCTTATTTACAGACCCACATCGCCTCCATCGTTTTATTTTCAAAATTAAAATAAGCAATCTGTTTGCCATGGGAAATGAGGAACCGTAAACTTGTTGTTTTTCCTTTACAAAGCAATGGCCAGCATCACTGTCTCTGTGTTTAATGGAACAGCAGAAAAGGGATGACAATTGGCACCCCCCCCCCTCCAGGTTTTATTGTTTATAACACATTCCCTTTGTAATCTGCGTGAGAGGTATGCAAGTGGGAAAGATTTTAGCATAACTATGTGTCTGAATTCACATAATGTTATAAAAGCTAACATGATTAGCTAACCTATTATAAGGTTTTACCCAAGTATTTAAAGCTATTGGAAAATTGATTTAAAAATTTAATAGCAAACAATTGCGAAGCATTTACACTCATGTCAGAGTGCTAGTGTGCTCATTGCCTACACCAGCAGAAAATATTTTTTACTTCTTGCATGCTGGTTTAGATTACTGATTTTGAGGGCCAAGCACCCAATTGGAAAATTATTATAAAATATCCCTATAAGCTCAGTTCAAAGTGTGAACTCAGGAAATCATCTGTCAGAAAAGGACAGCACTGAACGTCTATTAGTTATTACAAGACTTTATGCTGATCTATATCCATGCAGACTGGAACGTGCACCCTCTTAGTGCTCTTTTAAGAAACGGGTGCTATATATACTTTGCAAATAGCTAACCAGGGACACAGGGTGTTATAGAGGCTTGGAGCTATGGCACAGCATTACTGAGGGCCAAGGCTGAAAGAGGACACAGTGAGCCCCTTGCTCTCCAGAAGTCACCACTAGGCACAGATTTTTTTCAGCTTTGTATTTCTGAATTATTGCCTGCTTTCCAGGAAAGTAAGGGGATACAATGCTTAAGTTCTTAAAAGGGACTCACAATATACCCTCAGAGATTTCTCCCATCTGAATAAGGCAAACGAGTGAGCAGTGTAAAAAGCTCTGTGTTCAACAACCTGCTGAAAGGCAGCCTTGAAGCTTGGATGAAGCTGGGTCCTTCTCCTCTGCAGACGTGCTGGTAGTCACCTGGACACCATATTCTTAAGAAGAATTTGAAATTCTGATGAAGCAGCTGGTCAAAAGGTGGAGGACATCGCTGAGATGCCCCATTTGGGCCTCCTCTCATGCCATAAGAATACAAGAAAAGAAAGGAGAGCTGCTTTTGTTCAGGGCAGTGCCACCAGCAGGTCTGGATCATGTCAACACAGCTTGCAAGCAGGAGAGGGAAGAGAGCAGCTGGGGAGAGCAGGGCTGGCAGTGTCAAGCACCCAGGGAGCAAGGATGCAAGCTCTCAGAGAGCAGAGTGAAGAGAAAGAAAAATCAGGTGTCAAGAAAAAATGGCCTGGGGAAGTGGGGAAGCAAAACAGCTGGGATAGGAGAGCTCCCATAAAGAGCAGAACCAGACACTAATTCCACATTTGGGAGAAAAGACTAAGACACATATTGCATTAAGGAGAGCTAACAATACAGACTGCCTCCCCTAATATTGTTCTTCCACGCGAGCAGTTTCCATAGTGATGTTGCTTGATTGCAAGCAAGAGAGGATGTGGCCATGAGGCGATCTCTGCAACGGTGCAGGTGGCTCCACAAAAATGCACAAGACCCTTGTATCCCTGAAGAATGGCTTGCTCCAGCTCCTGCCTGACGATAGGTGCAGGAAGGGACTGTCAGTTTTGACCTACCTGTGTGCAGAGCAGGGACACTCTCCTGCTCCGTCCCCAAAAGCCTGCAGAAAGCAAAGCCCCTTGCTGGCCATGCTGCATCTGCCACCAACGGGCCTGCCACATCCCAGCCTTGGTGACACCATTCAGAAAACGTGCTTCAGCCTTCCAGTCCATCACAAACAGCAGCGACACTGGTAAGCTGGAATAGACGGTGTTTCACACAAAATTGAAGTGAAAGAAATCTTTCTTATACTTTCCTTCACTTCACTCAGCACTGATAAGTACATTAAAGAGCTTTATTGACCCCTGGTAGTTAAACGGAAAGCTTTCTTGTTGCAGCACTGAAAGAAGGGACAGATTTTCCAACAGCTGTCTAATATCTCTGTCAACATGGAAATGAAATAGATTTAAGGACCTCAGAAAAGCATCCGAACATTTAGTGCCCAGTAATAATGAATTCCAATTTCCACATGCAGAAACTGGAATTACTCTCAGTCTGCTCTACCAGCTTTCTAAATAAACATCTGGTGCAATTTTATTTTTTAGAACAAAACAAAACAAAACAAAAAAACTTCCAAAAGCAGGCTTCTAACTGACCATCTCTTCATTAACCCAGCTACAGAGGCAAAGTATTTGAAAATGCTGCCGTGAACCCATGTGTCAAATTCAGGCCCAGAGGGAAGAAAAGAGCAAAAATAAATAGCCAAATAACAGGATAAATGAGAGCCAATTTCACTGGGTTTTGTGAGACACACCAAAACCCTTCAGATCCATGTTGAGCAGTGCTCAGATCAATGGACAAAGAGACAAATATCACAGTGTTTTCATTCCGCAGCTGCACACAGCGCTCCTTGTTCTTAGATCAAGGCATTGTGATGAGGAAAGATCAAGCAAACGTAGCCTGAGGACCTGTGAACAGATGACTGCTCCTTTCCTTGGTCCAGCCCAGCCTGCTATAGCTTGTATCTTAAAACCAACAACAAGATTGAGCAATTATTCCCTATACGCTTGTTATTGTCATCCAATAAAGCAGCATCTGAAATAATAGCCTTTCTCCTGCCACCCAAGGTTGAGTGCTGGAGAAAAAATGTATTGAAACTGATTAGGTTAGAGAGATAGGTCTGCATAAATAATTGCTATAAGTCAACTAAGTCAGAATAATAATAGCAGAGAAAATTAACTTTCAGGCAGAAAAGCTACCTGCCTATGCTCTTATTTATACACTGAAGACTAATTCAGCAAATGAAGAATACAATTCTTGGGACAAAGCAGGTAACCCATGGATTCATGATGATAGCTATCACAAAAGCCAGGTCTTGCTTGAGATCAACTGAACCCAAGTAGAGTTAAATTCATTATTATCATCATCATCATCATCATCATCATCATCATCATCATCATATCATATTAAGATTTATACAACTTTTCTTGGTTGTTTTGCCCCATTTGCCAGCAAGGGAGTCTAAATTTACAGATAATTATATAGAATACTTGAAACAATTCAAGATTTGCTTTCATACAGATGAAAGGTGTATTTTTTTTGACTTTTTTTTTTCCTCATATATGTCATCAGTTACTTTTTTCACAACTAGCACTCTGTACAGAGTAGATTTCTTCTTCAATTAATATTGCAGTAGTGATTAAAGATTTCTGCTTCTCTGTGCAGTCAACAGCAATTTGAATGTGGAAAACCTTTTGGCAACCCTCCCTTTCACAGGAGAGGCATTGTCTTGGGTCAGTATCTCATCCCTTCAAGGTCTCTCTTCTTGGTCTTGAAATAATATTTATAGCCCCATTTGTCTTGTCAGTACCGTTCCCTCTTCACAAGAAGGAACCAGATCAGAGCAATCATTACCACCGTGTTTAATGCAGGAGTCTACATCTAATAACAAATTCTCTGCTTGGGCCAAGTCAATGAGAGCAGTGCTGTGTCTGCTGAGCAGGTCTCTTGTCTCTATGCTCATTCTGAATAACCTTCTGTTTTTCTTTTCAATTTTAACTTCCATTTTTGTATTACTATTCCAGAAATTGATGTGCTTTAAATAATCTGATAGGTTCTCTAGTTCTTGGCTATTTTCAGTGAAGTGCATTTTGTATGGATTATTTTGCTCATTGTCCTAAACACCAAAAAAAGTACATTTTTTTCCAGTGAAAGGGAAGGAAGTTTGGCAATTCTGTATTCAGGACAGAATGTAAGTTAAATAATCATGTGATGATACACTGTGTAGACAAGTTAAGCAAACAAAACCTCCCCCCCAAAATGATGTTTCACAGTTACAAAGTGGCTTTCCTACCAGCCATTAGGTTGCAGTTGAGTGCATCACACTTTTAAGTCTAAAAAGCTTTCCTTGTACGTCTAGATTAGCAAGCATGAGACTCCTTATTGACGATTAGCTAATACATTTCTGTATTTTCATTCACATGCAGAATGTAAATTGGACAGTGGGCTTGTGAACTGGCAGGAACTGCGAGGCACATCAGTATTGAACTCACAGTGTTTTCATTTTGAGGAGTGCTTTCACATTATATTTGTACTGAGCTTGCAGTTATATTGCAAGTGGCCAAAGCCAAACTTTTAGAGATTCTACAAACAACCTAACCATAGACTGCAAGCATGAGAATGGAGAAGTAGTCCCCAAACCCTTTTTATCACATAAGAAACTTGGAAAGATACAGCTAGCAAGGAACATGTGAATGGCTATGAAAATGTGGAAAAAACAAAACAGAACAAAACAAAACAAAACAATCAAAAATCAAAAGGCTGATAAAAGAATTGAGACTGTGTGCATGCTTTAAATCTCAGAAATATGAAGGATTCTTATTATTATTAAAACTACACAAAAGGAAATTCCCGTGACTGTAGAAACATTTATCATCAAGTTTGGAATGCCTGTATTTGGCAATAGTGTATGTTTTCTTACAGATTCATAAAGCATTTTACACTACAAGGCTTCCTATATCCTAGATGTTTAAAATATGAAAGAGAATCCTATTCCTTTTAGATGCCCGGTGTTCATATCTGAAATCACATTTTGGCCACAAAAGAGAAATTAATAAGCCATCACTCACCATTTTCTGTGGTAATTAAGGAGTTGCACTAAACTGAGCATTGCAAATTTTCTATGTGCCAATTTGCTGCCACTTTTTAGTACACTGGCTGAGGAGTCCAGAAATCAAAGAGATGCTGGCGACTTCAAACATGAATACATTCAGCTGTGCTGTTCTGAATGAAAATGGACACAGAAGTGGATGTTAACATTTTTCTCTATGGAGTCCTTTTACACAGGCATGTTTGATGCTTTCTTCCCCATGCCAAAGCTGGAATTAAGTAATGAATAAACATGTCTCACTGAAACAACTTTGACATTTCAACTAAGTTTCCCCATTAATTAAGGTAAGGTTGTCCTGGCCCCCCAGAAAAGGAGTCGAAATTTGAGAGAACCTGGTGGCTGAAGTATAGTATAAAAAAGCTGTATGAACACTTTGTTAAATGCACAGATTTAACCCTGCTGTTTTGCTCCTAATCATTATTAATTGCCTCCAGTGGTGGACATTAATTTCCCTATTGCAGCAACATGCATCTTGAGTTTGGGCATATCCTAATATATCAAGTGGGACAGGTGATATAATTCAGCTGGTCACAGCTGGAAAGAAGACAGCCACCCACATGCAAGCAGTCTGTCAGCCTTAGTTACGCTGCAGACACCACTGCAGCCTCCATAACAACATTGTACATTTATCTCTGGGGATAACTTTACAAGAAGTATAGCTGATCGGTTCATCCTATTTAATCTGCTGTTGTCTTAGCAGTAATAAGAATGCTTTCACCTAAGCTTTAGCTGCAGATTTGGGGGTGGGGGTGTGTGGGAGGAATTTGCATGCATGAGACAGAATAGCCTGAGCCTTTCCCTGCCAGTAGGAAGGGGAGGTGTGGGGATGGCATCCCAGATTCATGGAAGGTGAAACGGAGCAGCCAAAAGTCCAGTGTCTCCATCTGGGCCATGAGAGGTTTGCACAAATGGTTTCTGTTTCTGACAATGGCACATTTACAGGTGTAGAATGTTTCCTTTGAAAAAGTCTTGCCCAAGTGTCCTGATTATAGAGTTAATTAAACATGCAAATTGCTGCTAGCTCAGAGCGCCTTCCCTAGCACATCCCATAACTCCACTTCAGCTGCCATTGCATGTATTGAATTCAAGCTAGAAGATAAAGGACGTTTGGGCAAATAAAAGACTGCATAAAAGAATTTCAGGATTTGGCCCAGAGGAATGATGAGGGTTTATACTAAGCATGACCAGGTCCTGCCATTGCTTGTCTTCAAATATAATTAAACTTTTTTTCAGCACTGAAATTACCTTTGTTTGTAGCAACCAGGAAAGAATAAGCCATCAGTATGCACAAGTTTGGCTGCCTGTTCAAAGCACATTGTCCAAACATACAAAAATCAACTGTCCAAAAAAATACAAAGAAAAAAAATAATAAAGGAGGAAATTTAGGATGTGGAGAATTTCTGGAACAAGATCTTCCATTTCAAATTTTTCAGAGAATTGTGAAAGCACCTTTCCAAAAGCAAATGTCTTTGTGATATAAAACAGCAGATGTATTTTGGCGATCTGAAAGAAGAGCCTCATGCTTCATTTGACAAGGCTTGAAGGCAATTCATATTCAGACCAGCTTGGCAATTCCTGGTAACTAATCCACTCTCAAATTCACAACTGAAAAAGTGAAGTGCAAGAGTTTAAAAACACAACTCAGTTATTTAAGAGAACAAGTCCTCTTGTAGCAGCCTGACATGAACTTGATGGATCTTCTTTCTAGTCCTTAGTTCTTGTGCCTTTCCGATGATCCTTACCTTATAGCTCTTATCCTACACTGCCTTTTGCAGAAATGTCCCATCATTCAGGGATGGCACCACACAAGTGTAGTTGTTTAATGAATCAGAACATTTAGGTGAAGTTAATCCATAGCATCTTAGCTTGTGGTAACATTTTACCTATTTTAGCCTATAAGCATTATAAATTGTGTTTTCAAATGCTCAATGATTAAGCTCAATGCATATAACCTAGATGAAAATCATCAGCAATAGAGAAAGAGGAAATATATACTTATGTTGCTTTGAAATGGTTTAGTTCTTCACTGCCCCTGTGAACTGCTCCGTACAAGGACTCCCAAACAATACCTCGATAATCATATCACCATTTCTTTAAAAGTGACCTTCTGTCCTGACAGCACCTGAATTATGTTGTTGGCTTTTTCTGCTGGGATGACACATCATCCAAGTAAAACCTCCGCTAGGGTCAGGGCTGCCTCCTGCCTTTGATCTCCCCCTTTTCCCATAGAAGGGCTGTCCAGGGCTGTGTTTACCATGTCCTCGTCCCGCAGCTTTGCTGGAGGGACGTGGCATTCCCCCCACTGCAGCTGGTCTGGCTCCACGGCTGCCTGACTTCTCTCAGCCTTCCCTGGAAGACTCTTTCCTCTTAGTTGTGGACAACTTTATATTTCATCTGGAGTGACACCTGATTTGGAGGTCTGGAACACAGTGTTTATGCTTTTTTTTTTTTTTTTTTTTTTTTTTTTTACCACTTCTAAGGCATGCTGTTTTGCTATCCAAGAACTGAGTGAAGGGCTTAACAGGGGGACAAAAATCCAACAAGGAAGGAAAACAATTCTGGATATGCTGTGGTTGCTCTCATGGACTTACACGAGGTGTTTTTTGTTATCTGGGCATCAAAAGCGTTTGAGTTAAGCTGCCAGTACCACTCTGTCACAGATCTCTCTGCCAACCTGTGAATCAGATGCTCGCTATCAAAATGGGTCAATGAAACTGTTGTGCTGCCTGTTTTGGATGGCTGTGCCAAATAGCTTTGTTTTAGCTAGAAATATTATTTATGAGTTATCACAGGATGATTCCAGTGTTATGATCACTGTTATTAACATGAGTTTAAAGGAACAAAGGCTTTGTACTAAAAAGGAAACAAGTAGGAAAAAGCCTCGCACAATGGTATGCAGGCAGAGTTCTTTACAGCAGTATACATTTCCCTGTTAATTAAAATAGTTAAACTGGGGAACCAGACATTGATGCAATATGTTGTTTCCATTCTGGAAATACATTCACTAAGAGTTAATAAATAATCTATGAATTCTAATCTTTTAAAGTCATTTCAGAGGGATGAAGTCATCTGCTATAATTGTAAATGCAGTACCTCTGCCTTCACTGCATTCAAATGGATAGGTGAGCAACTGATTAGAGGTGCTGCGTTGCTAGAGATAGATGCCCCAATTTAAATGTCACACCATTTGTTTTTAGCAAATTGAGTTGCTAGAATAATATTTCCTTCTATTGTAAGGCTTTAGGCCTGGATTTCTACCTGTTTTGTCCCAGATTTAACAGGGCAAAGGGATTCATTTTCTTCCTGTTAAATCTGCAGGGACTGCCTCACTGATGCTGACTCAGTATATAGGCCAGATTTCCACACTGTGCAGTTCTATCTACCTGCTGCCAGATTTACAGAAGCATCACACACTCATTTTGGCACCTGAGGCAAATCTTGCTGCAAGAGCACAGCAGGAGCTGCTTGCAAAAAAACTTAGGGGGGTTGTTCTGTTTTGTTTTGCTTTTAACAGAACCCGAGCTGACTTCCCTGGAAAATCAAGCTTTCAGTGTCTAATTTTTGCCTCTTCGATCCCAGGCCCTTAAATTCATCCAAAACAGAAAGTGCATGACAGGCTGTGAACTCCCTGGGCAGGGGGCGCACATCGTTTCTGGAGCTGGTTTGCCACCCCCAGACTGCTGCCAGGACCAGGGTGGACCACGGACCCCTGGCTCATGGGTGCGACGTTGTCTGGCCGATGCAATCAGGACTGTGGCACAGACGTGTTCATCTCCCATACCCATGTTTCCATAATCAGGTTTAATTCTCTTGCTGACAGTCAAATGAGCTGACACGAGGCTGTCAGTCTGTGCAAGCCACGTCAAGCTTCAGATTCACTCAGCTTCTGTCAGCTGCTTGCTTTTGACAAAATGTCATGGTTTAGAGCATGGATCATCCTCATCTGTAGTGAGCAGTGAGTTTTAATTGAAATTGCATCATCAGAGAGCTGCAGTCAGGCACTGCTATGTTTCTTGGTGATCACAAGCCCAAAGGAAATGACTTGAATGAAGCACAGAGCCAACGAACTACCCGGCCAAGGTCCCACCTAAAGGGAAACCCAAGCACACTTGGAAGTACACACACGCTCAGGACAAAAATCTAATTTACCTCTCACCTCCTGGAGCATTACAGAAATGTATCCCACTGGAGATCCAGCCCCAGCTAAACCTGGTGCTGTAAAAAAGAAAGACAGACCACACCACTCCCCCAGCTTATTCAGTATCCCAGCCTTTTACGTGGATATCAATGGCAGCATTGTCCAGTGAATACATTACAGAGAGACAGTCAAAAATGGTATATCAATGATAGCATCTTTAATAGCCATAAAAATAAAGTGAGGAAGACAGGGGGTGATAAATAAAGAACAGCCAGTATTGATCCATCTGCATCTGGTTTGTTAGATTTCTTATACAGTTCATGGGAACAAAAATCTGTCAGTTCGTCCTCCTTCACAATAAACTGCTTCCCATTAACAAGCAGCAGATGATCTCATGGGTTTTAAAGGAACATGCAAGAGAGATCTGCAAAAAAGGGTATGATGAGGATTATTAATATAGCAATAAATTTCATCAGCCTTGCCTCTTAAAACTAGGACAACTGCGCTTAGCAATAAAAATAATAATAATAGTCTGAAGCTCTTCTGCAGCTCCATAACATCCCTGTGTCACTCACTGGTACGATAGCTTTAAAAGTGGTGCTTAAGACAACCCGCTGAGAAAATATCCCTTTCAGTGCTCTGAGCATGCATTAATCCTTGATCCCACGTGTGGCAGCTTCATCATTCAGTCCTGCTGCGTCTGAGGATGGTTTGGTCACCTGGCAGAGGACGAGAAGGAGACTTGGGGTCCTCTGGTCACCTGGTGGAGTGCCTGGGCTGCAGCTGTCCTGGCTGGCCTGCCGTCGGCACGACTTACCATTTTGGGTGGACTCTCATCCCTCTCTACACTCTCTTTTGCTTTTTCTCAGCTGGGGTGTGCTGGCACATCCTATGACACCAAAACGTCTTCCTGCTTTCAAGGCTGTGCAGAGAGAGGGAGAATCAAAACACCGAACAAACAACTTTGCCTTCTGGCTTTTCACTGTGTCCCCTCTTCTAAAATGAAAGCTAGGCCTTCCTCTCTCTTTTTCCAAGGACCATATGTCTCAAAAGTTTGGTGTCTCAAGACCTGGAGAAAACCTTTTGCACTTTGTGACATGACCACATTGGAGAGGAAGAGGCCACAGGCAGAGGTAAGGGCTGCTCTGCGATGGACTGGGCTGTGATGGTGGGAATGCCCAGCAACCTCTGGGATTTTTAACATCTCTCCTCAGCTGCAAAGGCCAGGTGAGTGACTGACGCTTGGGTTTAGCACACAGCTTACAGCATATGCTAGTTTGGCCAGATTATTACAATATCAGAGTTTGTTTGCCAGCAAGTATATGGGGGATTTTGGAGTTCATTTGTACCTGTGTTTGGTGGGCTCCATGTGCTCACTAGTATGTCAATATTTTTCCCTTTAAGACCCCACACACTTGAGGCTACACTGCTGGAGCATTTGGGAGGCCTTTCACAGGGCTGATGTCTACCTCTGTGGAGGGGATGCCTGAGCACACTGTCCACTTCCAGCCACAGCATATGCTTACATATTTTGGACAGGAACAGCAACGTTTCTAGTAAAGACATAGCACTAAACATAGAGCTCAGAAATACTGCCCATTTTCAATTAACTCAAACTGCTGAACGCGATTTCTGCCAGGATTTGGACATGATGCAGTTCTGCTGCATCACTAAAGACACATAGGGCTTCTCACACAGTATTTTCCCATCTCACCTTCTGTCTTCCTGCAATATGAGCAAACTGACTTATTGTCTCATCAGATTCCTATTTCCCTCATCTGTGCCGCAAGAGGGATAAAGCCCTGTTAGGGACAACAAGAGGCAAATAGCTTCCAGAAACCCACTGCTGCCACAGTTTACCAGCTCCTTAAACTCAGCTTGTTATCCCAGGCCAGGAAGATGAGGGCAATTTAATGGAGAAGCCAACACAACTATCTTCCAGCACCTGGGAACAGGTGGAGCTGCTGCTACAACACGTTACCTGGTGCAGCTTTCCTTGCCCCAAGCCTCTCTGTGTGTTTCAGATGCTACTGTACAGTGTACTTTAATACAGCTCCCTTCACAGAGGGAGGCAGAGGAGTGTTGAGCGATATTGTTATAAACAAGCCTTTAACTCAATGGGGTTGTTTGACAGAGTCGGAGCTCTGTATCCCGCTTGTTTACACGTATGCAGACACACACACGTACGTACACACACTTAAATAACCTCTGCAGCTTAAAGCTCCGTTACTCCCTTTGTCCTTGCATCCTTTCCTCTAATGTTTATGACCCGTTTTCAAAGGCATGCGCTGGTATCTGATGATCTGTGTCTTTTCAAGTCTGCGTGCAGACACGCAATCCCGCTGTCTGGTAATGCTTCCGACGGACAGCCTTCCACCAGGCTCGCTTCCCTCTTCCCTCCTCTGCCCCCTTCCTGCGGATAAAAATGACTGATGAAGCCCATTACTTATCTATCAGATAATAGATCTACTTCGACACAGATTCCTTATGAAACTCTCTCTTAGCAAAATTTGTTCTGGACGTGGAGGAGGCACTGGGCTAAAACATTGCTTTCTTTGGGGGGTTAATTTAGCATTTAAATTCTTTTCCTCTACTGATTTCTTTTGTGGAAAATTGGTCCCCTATGTACAGCAGAATTTAGCTGATCCATACATTTGTGGTATGGGAAAAAAAAAAGGCAGTTTTGTAGTAAAAAATTCTCCCCATAATGCTGACAGCATCATGGCTTGTGGACATGATTAAGATGCATACAACAAAATCCTGACACCCAAACCAGGAGAAGGTAGTGCTGTCCAAAAGGGTTCAGTTACTTTCTGTTAGCTTTAAAGCTTTGCCAGTGATTAAGAGAGAGAATTAACTGTGTTTTGCAGCTTTGGCCACGTTTCAAAGCACTCTGCCCTATTACACTGAGTGCTGAACAGTTCAAGCCCAGCAAAAATGCACAGCAACAACTAGAGGCTGGGTTGGTTTCTGTGCTCAGGGCTGCTCTTCTACTCTGCCTCTGTGGTACTTGGGCTCAGTACACACATGGTATATCCCAGCTGCATCAAACTCTTGCAAACACATCCAAACCCAGAGAAACTGTGATTTCCTTGCCGGTTCACAACACTTTTTTGACAAGAGAAAAGATGCTCCCAGCAGAAATTCCAGGACTCCACACCCAGGCCAACATTTCTCTCCTGAGGAATTTGCAAACCCTGCAAGGCAACCTCTGGAGTTCAGCAGTCGTGGCAGGGCCCGCTTGTCAGGCAGGCAGCTCCCCACAGCCCCAGGCTTTTTCTGTCTCTTTCCACGGACAGCAGGATGTGCTTGAAGGCTCTCAGAGAGCCCCATGGCTGCACAAAGCCCTCTGCACCCTGCAGAATGGTCCCCTTCCCTTGCCTCTGCACACAGACTCCTCCACGCCTTTCCTCAGGACCTGCCTCCACCTTCATTGCACAATGGGGCATTTCTTCTGCACTCCTTTTTCCTGCAGACTGATGTCCCCTCTCCGTGGGGCTGTGAGGAAGAGGCTGGCAGTGGCTGTTTTCCATATATCCTTGTGGGGGATGTATAGATGGCTACAGTTCCCAGTTTGGCAGCGCGCCCAGAAATAGCTCTTGCAGAAATATATATTCCTGAAGTGACCTAAAAATAACCCAGCGGTAGCCTGAAGCGTGTATACAGTCAGAAGATGAAGATGCAGGAGGTACAAAACGCTGCTCTGCCTGCACCTGTGTCCCAGGGAGCACATTTTTGGTGGTGTAAATCCAGCCATGGTCTGCGTGCCCTGCCTCACACCCCCACAACCACCTCCTGGAGTGAAGGACTTGCCTTGAAATATCATTTCTGCCTTCAGGAAGGGACTGGATGGAGCTGCCCCCAAACTTTGGGGGCACCAACACTTCACCTGTACATCTGAAATGAGCCCCTGAGAGGTACAAGGTCTCATTGACCCAAAACCTCTTCCAGCACCTTGAGCAGATCAGTGACTGAGGTACCTGGTGCAGGCAGCACATCACAGAGAAGGAGCCAGGGCTTCCCACTTTCCACCCCAGCACCACTTCTCTTCACAAATGTAAAATACTCAAAAAAACAAACCAAAACAAAACAAAACAACAACAACAAAACACAAACAAACCACAAAAAAACAAAAACAAAAAACAACAAACAACAAACAAACAAATGAACAAAAAATCCCAAACCAAAACAGCTGCTCTCATGTGCAATTAGTTTTAATATTGCATGCTGTACAGAAATAGAGTCAAATTAGCTTCAGCAGGTTTATCTCCATTTTTAACAGCAGTGTCTGAGAGTCAGCAGAGTCCTTCACAAATCCCATGCCCAAAATGCATATATGAATATATTGAGAAATTAGCATGAAATGGACAATATGGCAAACTTATTTCACATCTCCAGACAAAGACAAATGAAAATCAAGAATCTCTGCAGCATCATGGAACAAAAAAAAAAGCATCTTATTGAATAAATTACACTTGAAAAGGCAGCCGTGTTTTCTTAATGGTCAGAGATTGATTCTCAGGACCAGAAGCCTGAACCAGCAAACAAAGTACCTGCTTCTGTCTGCCCTGTTCGGAGAGCTTGCAGAGCCAAGTAAATAATTCTTAGTAGATAATTTACCCACACAAAAGCTTTTTTTTTTTTTCTTCTTTTTTTTCCCCCCCCCCACTTACTGGATGTCAGTACCTTGATTGTGGCTTCCTCTAATTTATTTGTAATTCAAATTTAGTTGTCCAATTTATTATCTTTCTCCTTTTCTAACAGGTTAGATGGACTGTGAAGGGTCTGTTACAAGTATTTCAACCTGTCTGTTCAGAAAAGGGCTGAGTTCATCACAAGCGACATCACACAGGATTGGGTTTTTCCTCCATCTGCATCAGTGCAAATTTTGTCATCGGGAAAAGCACTTTGGGCTGCTTTTGACGGGCTTTATTCTGCTGGAGGATGTTTGCTCAAAGCTTCAGCCCTGGAAAAGTGGTTGTACTGTGAGCTGTGTATGAGCAGGGCTGAAATGCAATCTTCTTTTTATTACCTTCACTTGAAATAGCAGCACCTGCAGCCATGGGCTGGTCTGCCAATGGTACAATCAGACCTGCATCCAACTGCCAGGGTACCTGTGCTACAGGAAAATGTCCTGAGGAACTGGGACCGTGCTGCGTTCAGCAGTGTCCCTGTTAAATGTACTAATTGCGGAGCACACAATGAAGAGAAATGGTGGCAGCAGTGGTGGATGAAAGATTTTGTCCCTCATTAGGCAGGTTGAAGCTTGAGACTCTGGTAGAGCTTTGTCATCTCAGCCCAGCACTTCTGCTATATGGCAGTATTCAAGCGTGCAAACTTCAAATGGGTTTTCCACAGGCACTCATGCAAGCCAGACTCCATCCTTCGAATGTCTGCGGAGAGCAAACAGACAAGAGATGGGAAGCCTGGGCAAAGGGAAGCCTTTTCCAAACTGCCAGCAACACAGCTCCACTTAATGTAGTCCCTGCTGCAGTCCCTGAAAGTGAAAGACGAGAAAAAATAGATCAAGGACAAGTCAGCATCAGCCAGCCACGTCCTAGGCAGGGCACCAGCTCTCCATGAGTATTTGCTGCCATTCACACTGCTGCTTATGGCTCTTTCTTCTTTATGTAGTTATAAAAGGACAATCTTAAGTGTCAAATCATGAAAATCTGAGCAGAGGATGGGGTTTCAGAGTGGTGCTCCTCGGTTACAGTGAGACTTTACCTAAAGAGTGGTGGTCAAGGAATGACCACCTCAGATAGCATCTTTATAACAGTTTTACTGTGTAATCTGGTAAAAATCAGGCAAGACTTGGGAAGCCTAGTTATCATTTTCATTCACCTCCCCAAGAATGAGGTGCAGGTGTATGGGGGGCATCGTGTTTTGGGTTTGGGTTTGAACCGGGGTGGTTTCTCAGCCCTTGGCAGTGCTTTCTGGAGGAGTCCTGAGCTGGGAGGGAGAGCTGGGCGGTGGGGCTGAATTACCTGGAGTCCTTCTCTGCATGTGTAAAATGGCATAGCTGCTGTTCGGAAAAGCACATGGACCAGAAACACATCCAGCAGATAGAAGGCAGAGAGACCCAGAGGAAAAAAAGTGCAAGGTAGAGTTGTTGCTTAAAATAAATTTCAGAAATCCCAATTGCCCCTTTTCTGTACCGCTGGCAGAGCAAGCCTTCATGCTAAAAGCTGAGGAGGGACAGGAAGGAACCAAGGCCCTGTGGATAATTCAGGAGTGACATGCCATGCATGAGAAGTGCTGCTGAAAAATGCATGAGAGCAGCTTAGCTAAAAAATGGACTGTGGAAATGTTGGCTTCCTTGGAGGAACCACGAGAATAAAAAGAGAGAAGCAAATGAGCATCAGAGTGAGAACAGACAGCTCTCAAAGGCTTTCCCTTTGAGAAATCCCTGAAGTGGGAATGCCACAACCTGCTGCTGCCTTGACAGTTTTTTGGGACAAGTAAAGCTCTGCCTGTGCTGTGAATATGGGTGAGTTAGAGGACTCATTTACGGGGCAGGCCTACACACCCCAGCAAATGCAGCAGGCAAGGAGCAACTGAGGAAGGAACATCACATCCAGGTCCTCCTCCTTGCCACTCCATCTAGAATCCAAACACCAGGAAAAAAAAAGAAAAAAAAAAAAAAAAAAAAAGAGTTAATTTGCAGATGGGTCTATAAGGCAGGTTTAAGGATGCCATCAAGCAGCAGCACTGCCCGCTTGCTGAAATGCTTCCCAGACTGGGGGGAAAGTGAGCTTTGTCTTTGCCTCTTGTGGGGCATCAAGCACGGGGACAGGATGAGGGCAGTGATAGGAATGGAAATTTAGCACTGCACTGCCAGTCTGATCCAGCACATCTGTGTGTGTGTCCCCATGAGCATCTTTTAATTAGCACCAAGCCTAGAAATCAGATGGCTGCTTCACAGCCTCTCTCTCAGGATTTTTAAGGGACCCCTCCGTTGTGCAGTTTAGTTGCAGATTTACAAAGGAGATGGGAAACCCATGAGGTGTACCAGGCACTGATGCAGTGTCCTGGGTGCAGGGGGGCAAAAGCATCCCCAAACAGGGGGAGTGGGGAGCTGGGGGAGCCTGAAACCCAATTAGGGCTTGGCCAGCCCAGCTGATGCCCAGCTGCCAAGGCCCAGAGGAAACCCTCACAGAGGGGGGTGAGGGTCTCAGCTGGCCCCAGCAGTTGTGATAGTTTTATCAGGTACTTAAAACATTCTCAGTGTCACCAGTCCCAGTCAGCATGCAACAAAGGCAAAGCACAAACTGACCAGGCAGGACTTGAAACCGACCAAATGCCCTTGAAACCAACTAAAATTAGAATTGGCTGAAAAGGGAATTTTGGGGAAAAAAATAGCACCATTCATTTTTTATTTCCCCTGACCTCAGGAGGAGAATGGATTTCTTCCACTCGTGTATCTTTAAGCTATGGGGAAGGAAATTCCATGCAAAATTGTTTTATTTTCTTCAAAGCTGTTGAGACACTCCAAATAGATAACTTAGCATTTCATTTTATGATGTCAGGAGGAGAGCTTAGGTCTTTAAAATACTAAAACATTTTGGTTTTCATAAAAAGTATTGAATTCATTGATCCTATTACTTTGACATGCTCTGTGATAGTGTATGCTCAGCGAGTCCACAAACTTTTGGGACAACCTGTTACAGCCTCAAGGAATACACTGAACAAGTGCTACACAAAGCATGAAATATGAAACACAAAGACACAAGACAGAATGAAGTGAAACTCTGCTCCAATTTCAAACCATGCATAAACAGATTTCCTTTCAATAAGCATTGCTCCTGTTTTTTTTTTCCACCTCCCTTGTGTTTCCCTTGTGTTCTAGTTTTAAGGAACAAGAATGCGTGGTATCTCCACCTGCTCCAAACTTTTGTTATTCTAAAGCTGGATCCCATCAGAAATGGGCAGAGAAAACCATTTAGAAAATTTGTACCTTTTTTATTGTATTCTCTCTACTGATAATATGGTCCCACTAGGAGGTACCAGTAACCCTTCATGGCCAGATTTAAAGATCAAGGAGATAAAAGTCAGTGGCTGTGTTCTGGACCAATTTTCAATAACTATTTCCCAGCCTTTAAAAACAACCAACCACCCACCAACAAAAACAAAGCTGGGTAAAGTATAAAATGTTATAGCTTTTTTTTTTTTTAAAGGGAGACAGCCCTTACTGGTGGTGTCTGTGTCTTTCATGGACCATTGTAAATTGTACCTCTTTTCCAAATTTCCTACCGCATGGATCTTGTTGAGAGATGAGGGAGCCTGAGAGAGACTGCAGTGAGTGAGCCTTCTTTCAGCTCCTTCTGTAAAGGTCTGATGTCTTGCTGGAGAAATGCTGGCAGAAAATGTGCAATACTTCTTTTGTGGCCAGCACAGCTTTTTCTGCAACACATGCATTGCTTTCTGATTTTTAAGTCACGGGAGCAGCACGGCTGTCTCCTCAGGGGTTTCTCTCAATTCCCCCAAAGAACAGGGGAGGGGATGGAGATGGGTGGACCCTTGCCCAGCACCAAAGTGGCAATTCATGCTTTCCTTTATTTACAGAGTTCACATTAGCATCACCCAAACACAGCTATTCAGGGCTTTTCACCCTGCTTTACAGCTCTGCATCTCTTTGCTGGTGAGCCAGCTTTCAGCTCGCACAGGCTGTGGCTGAGGTTTGGAAATTCAGACCATGCTTGTTTGTACAAAGCAGCAGCTCCTGCCTCCCTCCTTTCCTCCTGCCTTCCCCACAAAAACAAGCCAAAAACCCCATCCCTTTCAGTGATGGACATCGCTGCAACATAGCCATGTTTGGAAGGAAGAAAACAAAACAAAACTGCAGATGTACTGCCTTGCTGCTTCATTGGGAGAAATGAGAGTAGCAAGCTCTGGAAGTAAATCTGCCTCTCGCTCAGCACCAGATAACCGGCAAGTGTTCATCCATCTGCTGTAAGCAGTCAAACTGTGAGCCCGCCGACACGATGTTACGGTGGTGTAATCGACTGAGGCTTTTTTGGGCTGGGCACTATGCCCGCACGCCGGGGTGGCCAGGGACAGAGCTGCTCCTCAGCACCCTGCTGGTGGCTGGGTTGGAGTGGGTGGGTTGTGCATGAGTGCTCCCAGCCCTTCGCAGCTGTCCCTCAGATCTCCGTGCCGGGGTCTCGCCTGCAGTCACTCGTATCAGTTACCAGCCCTGTCACTGAACTTCTGCCTCAGCATTTGGGTATGAGCCCCTATTGTCATCGCCTTTCCCCGCGGTGGCCTTACATGGGCAAGCGGTGTGGTGCTTGTAATGTATTCCCCTCAACATCCACAGCAGCTGGTGGTGTGACCCCACAGCCCACGGCAGTGACTGACCTCTCCGGGAGTTCAGCTGGTCATGAAACCCATAGTGGAGTCACCTTGTTCTGCAGGGCTTCCCAGAAATGTTGCCAGGTGCTGGCACTGCTCGGTGTCACCATTATCATATCCCATGGCCAGTGGCACGGTGCTGGGGATGAGGTGGGAATGATGCTGCATCAGGCAGAAAAAACAGACCCCGAAGAAAACATCAGGAAAATTACTCTGAAGTTGTGGCTCATTAAAGGAAAACATGCTGAGATGTTTTTATGCTCCTGCTACTTATAAAAGAGCCAGTTAAGACCACTTATTATGGTAATTACAGAAAGGTAAAGAGAGACCTAGCGAAGATTACAGCACTTCAGTACACCATCAGTGGGGCTTAAGTGAAATGTATTTAGGACTCAAACAAGGCATCTCCCACATACCTGGGCAGGGGATAACAGCTCGGATAGCTGCCCCGTTCCCACCCCCAGAGAAGGGGCAGAGGTGGGCTGTGGGGGACACAGGCTCCGGTGGGTGACCTTGCTGTGGACAGGCAGTTTAAAGACCTCTCCATCACCACCTCCATCACGCTGTCTGCTGCAGGGGCCATGAATCAAGAAGGAGGCCATGAAGACCCATCTCTGCCACGTGACACGATGCCTCTGGCAAATCCCCCGCTTACACCTCCAGCTCCAGCAGCCGGGAGGAACTGGACCATAGAATTTAATGGCCCTGGCAGGACTTGTCCTCCCTTAATTTATCTAATCCCTTTCTGATACAGAATTTATGTTGTCACCTCTGGATGTGGTGTTATCTCAGACTGTGTACTATTCTGCACATAGTTTTAAGCCAGGCTGTAGTTAAAAATTCTCCTTAACCTTTTCACAAAGACTGCCAACTACTTGATCCTGTTTTGATTTTGCTAGAGCCTCTCCTTTCCAGGTAGGCTCCCCCCCTGCAGAATTTACCAAGTCATGAAGAAATTCCAGGCTTCTCTTTCCTGCACTTCTGTCTCAGATCCTCACAAAGAACCTGTATCTCTGCATGGCCCCGTGCAGGGAGCATCTCACAGGACATCACCATGGGGTCTGCTGCCTTCTTAATTACCGTCACCCTCAGATCTTCCATAGCACTCTCTAAGATGCTTCATGAAGTCTGCCACCTTCACCACCATCGTGCGTGGTGGTGAAGCCCTCATGGCTATCACAAAACCAGTTTGGCTGTCCTTGGCTCCAGAGACAGCTTGTTTTTGGGGTTTATGAGCTGATATAGTGCCTGGAACTACTACTGCACTTCCACAAGGTCACAGGGGCTCTGAAGGTGATGCTCCTTGCAATACTCAACCCTCCTCAGCTGGATTGTTACCTAAAAATTGCTTCACTAGCAGCTGGTTTGCTTTTGTGTGAATTATTTCTTAATTCACAGTTTTCTGAGGAGTCAGAGCTGGAGAAGACCACAGCCATCTCCTCTCTCACTGCTCCACTCCTGCTGCAGCCAAATTCTCCTCATGTTGATTGTCTCCCACAGCCCCGGGCGCTCCCAAACTGTGAACGAGTTGGTGCAGATCATATTTTCTCACAAAGGAATAAAATGCAGGTTTGGCTCCACACGAGTGGAGCCCAGTCTCCGAGAAGGCCACAAGGCATCAGACGAAGCGATACTCCGGTTGGGTTGTCAGGTTACAGCCACGTAGGGTATGTGAGAAGCCAGGCCAGCCAGCAGCAACCATTTCCCCCGTTAGCAAATACCCAGCTGGTGCTTGCTGTGCTTGCTGTCCTTCCTAACCTCAGTGGCCTTGCATGGAGCTTTGCCCCTGTTGCCCTGGCTGTGACGGTCACCGTCCTGGAGAAGGCTAGAAAGGGATAGGAATATAGTTCCCATCTTTAATCCAATTTAGAGTATTGAGAAAGGGCACTTGGTGACATTTTTAAAGGCTTTGACATGGCGATGAAAAAGATTTTGCAAACAAAGGCATGCATACAACACAGGCATTGGGTTCTCAGTCCCATGTAGCGGACACTCCACACCAGCCCCTCTGCTGGCCTGGGTGGCTCTCCTGCCCACAGGAACGTGTGCAGGTAACACTGCTGCACAGAAAGGGTGGGTGTCGGGGAGACCTGGTGCAGAACCAAGCAGCTGAGTGTCTCCAGGTGGCAGAAATGACTGATCCCAGGAGAATGCATAGAAAAGCTCAGCGGCAGCCGGCGCAGCCCCAGGAATGCCAGTGCCAGCATCCAGCTCCCGGCGCGGACGTGATTTACCCCGGCATTGCATGCGCCTATGCTTTGGGGCAGAGGTGCCCCCGTGCTGGGGCTGCTGACACCCGATCTGCATTATCACAGATATCTGGAGATCAGCTGCCTGCCTTTATTGAGAACAAGCCTGATTTATGCCAGCAGAACTGAGGGCTGCAGCCAGCTTAGGTTTCCACTTCTGCAGCTGCAAGCAGATGCACCGACCCTCCGCAGCCAAGCCCGGTTCTGAAACCTGCTCTCTTTTATAGAGGCAATTAAACCCCTCGTGTGCAGCCTTGACATTAAAACATATTTACATTTAAAAGCAACGTTTTGTAATAAAGTTTTTTTTTGTTCTTTAACCAGTGTATTTGAATGCCAGAGTTTAGCACAGACCTGTGACTGGCTGATTCATGCCTGGTTCATTTTTCCGTTCAATCCATTTTCTCTGAAAAGGAGACATAAGCAGTGAAGCCAATATAGTTTTATTGGATCCAATGCACTGCCACTAAAACAAATATATGTACACTCAGGCCACTACACTTTTATTAAAACAAATAGAATTTAATTCAAACCAGCATTCAATAGCTACAGTTGTGTGTGTGTGTGTGTATGTGTGTGTGTTTAAAAGAGATGAAATTAAATCCTACCAATACTTTTGCTCAATATGTTCTCACAATCAGATTCATTTGACCCAGGCAATATATATTTATCATAGGTAACACATTTTTATTAAAAAGAAATTTACAGAAACCAGGTTTCCTTTCAGCGTACAGACAGAAACCCTAACCAAGTGTAAGCTTCGATTGGGAGAACAGGTAGGAGTGTTTTGATGGTTGTTTTTTATGTTGGTAAAATGCACTAGGTCCTACTTAGGATTTTTTTTAGGCTACTACACTTAGAGTGATTTTTTTTTTCTTAGAAAAGAGGGTTTGGAAGCCAGTGTCTTTCTAGAAAAAACTGCATTTTGTTTAGTCCAGACACTGGCAAATAAATGCAACTGAGTCATAATTTACAACAGTGATATTTTCTTAATCACTATTCTGCACCTGTGTTCATAGATGAGATTTTTACAGACACTGAGGGGTAGTCTATTTCCTTATTTCCTTTTCTCATAATGTGTTTCTTAAAATCCAGCCTGGATTTCCATGTGTGGCTAGTAAAAACACAGTTTAAAATAAATAAATAAATAAATAAATAAATAAATAAATAAATGCGTTTCCTAAAATTTCAGCTCTTTATTCCTCAAGATCCATCCTGTGATCTGGAGAGGTTATTGTCTTTCCTAGTCCCCACTCTTTCCACTTCAGTTTCTCAGAGAACAATGCAAAACTTGGGGAAACAATTATAAACTGCAAAAGGCAGATTTAGATTGGATATGAAGAGGAAATTCTCCATTGTGAGGGTGGTGAGGCCCTGGCACAGGCTGCCCAGAGGAGCTGTGGATGCCCCATCCCTGGAGGTGTTCAAGGCCAGGCTGGATGGGGCTTGGGGCAGCCTGGTCTGGTGGGAGGTGTCCCTGCCCATAGCAGAGGGTTGGAATTAGATGAGCTTTCAGGTCCCTTCCAACTTAAACCATTTTGTGATTCTATCTCAGAATCACAGTATTCACCATTCATCTTTTGTCTTGAAAATATTTTGCAAAGGAGGGACTGGTCCTGCTCTTCAAGCCAAACTGTTTTCTCCATAAGAAAATCATCCTGGGGAGGCTGTTCAGATGTGCCCAGGTGACAGTGGTGCACAGGTCTCAGTCCAAGTCGGGAGAATGCATGCATTTAATTCTCACAGACCGATATGAATTTCTTTCCTTTGTTGTTGGCAAAGTTTGAGAAGGAAAAATAAAATGACCTCATTATCTTGTATGAAACTAGCTGTAGCGTGTAGTAATGGCCTCCTTTGAGCTTGCACCGGTGACAGAGATGGGTGTGCCAGCACTGCGACCATCCAAGTGTCGCCTTGGCTCTGTTCAGACCTGCCACAGTGGGAAAAAGGTACATCTACGACCACTGAAGCATAACTTCTGCTGCTGTGTGAGCCCCCCTGGGGCAGGTAGAAGATGTTGGGTTTATGAATGTCAAAGCAGTGTTGGTGTGAGAAGGGAGTGCATAGAAATACAAAGGGTGTCCGGAGAGGGGGGAGCCTGCTGAAGTATCCCCCGTTTTTTCCTGCTGCATCCTACAAGGCATTGAGTTGCGTTGACCTTCCCTCCCAAATCAAGGGCTCTCTCTGGAGCGTCAGTCAGGAAAGCATCATTAGATAGCGGTGGTGGGGGAGCACCATCCCCTCCATATGGGCTGAACAGCTGCCTTTGCAGACTTCCCAGACGGGGGAGCAAAGGATTAAGTTCAAGACCCACATCCAGGCATCCTCCCCCACGTCGTGCAGGTGACAAAATGCTTCCACTATTTCCAGTCGACGTTGTCGGAGGCCGGCTACTGCTCCCGTGCCTCCTTCCCTGTGACAACATTTCCAGTCAACAGCTCAGCAGCTGTGCCTGCCCGTCAGGCTTCTCCTCCCTGCCAGCCTGGTGCAGGGAGAGGAAAAAACCCGACCCCGCTCCGAACAATTTTAATTAATACTGACATTTATCAAGCCGTAGAGGAAGCAACTGCTGCTCATTGCTTGGGTTTATGTGAAAATAGTAGAAATAAATGGAACTGTCATAAAGTTGTAGACCATCCCGTCTTCATTACAGCAAACGCGTGGGAGAAATGAGTTGTGAGCAGCAAGAGATACAGGAGCTTGTGGGGAAGCTGATAGACTGCCCAAGCGCTAAAGCTCTCTCTGAAAAGCAGGCTGTTTCCTAAATCAATCTGCCTTCCCTGCTTGTAGACACACAGGCCTACTTGGGATGCCCAGAGGCAAGTCTGTGGGCACAGCGAGCTGGTAAACACCATCCCAGTCCCTGCTGGTCCACACCTCTCAGGAGCCTGTGGACCCTGTCCCTCACATAGTCTGGTCACACCATGCCCTGAATACCCTCTGGTGCCTTCAAACCAAAAGCTGGGTCCTCCAAGGGGCTGCTCCTTGCCCGCCCAGTGCCTGACAAAGGCGTGAACAGCTCCGACAAAGGCTCACAGGCTTGCTCATGCAAAGCACTGGTAAAGTCTTCTCATCCCGCAAGCCACCTTACCAATTTGCTGGTCATTTGCAGGCATTTTCAATGTTGTTGCAGAAGTAGTATTATCCCAGCTTTCTACCAGGGCAGCCTTTGGATGTTTCTTCCTGTTTATTGACAGCTAAAAGCTCTTCTTTGAACTCCTCTATACTATCTATTTCCTACCAAAAATGTAAACCACGGAAAAGAATCATTTCTTAGATCCTGTCTCATCGGGGCAGAAAAAAATTGCTCCTTCTGCACAAACAGAAAATAAACACATTCCTTCACCCTATGTGGCCTTTACTTGAGCTTAAAAGCAACAACAAAACACTAGTTGACTTTAGTGCTTGTGGCATTAAAAATATGAAGCATCTGTATGATTGAGCAGTATTTTGTCTGATTTTCCTTGCAAGAGATAATATCTGAGCTAATGCACAATGCTAACTGGACCACTATATGCTTAAAATACACCCTATCTATGGAAAAATTATTAAACTAACAAACAGCTGGGAACCTGTTAAAAACTGAGTTTCTAAGCAAGGTTTTTATGAGCATGAAGAATTGTTTTGTAATCTCTCTGAGAAGGTTAGTTCCTCTTGTGGCCACAGACAAGCCCAGTGGAGACCCCTTGGGGCAAATATCTCTGGTGCTGTTTTGGGTCAGATATGCTCTGATATGGACCTGCAGCTTTGCATTGACATCAAGTACACTTCAGAATGACATTTTTGCATTGCATGTCTCAGAGTAGCGCTCTCTTTCAGGGAGCAAGGCATGTAATCGCTCATCAGTGCTTTCCTAAGATCTGAAATAGGGCCAGAAGCAAATGAAAACAAAAATCCTCCCAAGCTCATATATTTCTTTCTCTCTCTCTCTTTTTTTTTTTTTTTTTTTTACCTCACTTGCATACTGTGTGAGTGGACTCATGAAGTTCTGTGAAGTGCTCAGAAATTACACAATCAGACTCTAATGGTGTGTAAATAGCTCTAGGGCCACAAAGTGATGGACAGACACACACATACCTACACAGATGGTCACATACAGAATCATAGAACCATAGAATGGCTCAAGTTGGAAGAGACCTCAAAGACCATCTAGTTCCAACCCCCCTGCCATGGGCAGGGATGCCACCCACTAGGTCAGGTTCCCCAGGGCCTCATCTAACCTGGTCTTGAACACCTCCAGGGATGGGGCATCCACAGCTTCTCTGAGAAACCTGTTCCAGTGCCTCACTGCACTCTAAGTGAAAAGTTTTCTCCTAACATCTCATCTAAATCTTCCCTCTTTTAGTGTAAAACTCTCTCATTTAATTTATTCCACCTCATCCTGTCAATATCTGTTGAGCAAAGAGTTGCTCTCCATCTTTTTTGGATTCAGTCATAGTGTTCAACCCATCAGGATATCTTCTGTGACACTTATTTTTAAAGTAATTGCTTAATACAGTACAATAAAGCAGCCATCCTGTAGTGACTTTCAAATGGGACCTCAAATTCTGAAAAAAAAAGCACTGTGAATGACAAATTATGCTTCCAATATCACTGAAGTAAAACCCACCTCTTTTTCCTGCTGTGACTCTAGCCAGCAGCAACTGTTGGCTGCTGATAGCTACAGACAGCACATTTCCCATTCAGGAAACAAATATTATTTTATTTCATAGAAAAAAAATATCCCTCGTAATGTCAGCTATAAAATACAGTAACTGGTCTTCAGCAATACATTGAATTATACACACCTAACTGTATTGGAGACCATAAATTCATCAGATGGTGCTGGCCAGGGGGCTTGTGGAGTGGAAGGGATTTGTCTCTTGCCCCCTCCAGGGAGAACTGTCACCCCACCGCTGAGATATCACTTGAGTGGTGGCTCTCCAGGGGCAGAAAAGGCAGAACTTGCTGAGTCTGTTTGCGATGTGCTTATCTATTATTGACATTCATATCCCGTAATAACTCAGGGAATAAAAATAGAAAATATACCCACTCAAAACATTCTTTGGATCCTGAAATGACAAATTCCTAGTGCAGAAAAGAGACTGATTGGGTTCCTGCCAGCCCAGTCCCTGTGGGCAAATACCTTGCCATCTTCCATGGTAGGTTTGTAGAAATGCACATGTTTGTGAGGATGTGTCAGAAAGCATAAAAGAAAATCATACGCAACGTTAATACCACTGACATGGCATTAAAGCCTACTAGCAGCAGTTCAGCAGAGTTACACCATGCATGATGACAAAGATGATCTTTCCTTTGTTTCCCCTACTTATTTTTCTCTATTTCTGGGAGCTTTGTTCTATTACTTTTTCTCCCAGTGACATTCTCCTTTGACCTTTTCTTCCATCTTCTCTAAGCACCATAAGGTATCCTCTTAACAGCTTCTGAGAGATACATTCTATTTAGCCAGCTTTGCGATGATAAAGCTAACTAAGAGTTGAATCTCATTTTCAGATGTGTTTTAACAGAGAAAAAAAAATAGCACTGAATGTAACAAAATATATTTTTCAGACTAAATGAACAGTTTTAATTGTTTTTGGTTTTGTGTTATTTTATTTTTTTTCCCCATGCTGGTAATGATTTTTTTTCAGTGCTGTGTTATTTCCATTATGACTTGCATTGTAATTCCTAATCTATCTCAATTTTGAGCAACTAATTGTGAGTTGAAACACAATGTAGTCTCTTTAAAATGAGAAGTATCTGTGCCTGTACTAATGAACAACTTTGCTTGGTATCATTAAGTTTCTGTAGCACTTTTTGCAGCGCCTACTGCTATTTCACCCTCCTGTAGTTCCCTCATCAAGGGAGTTTCATTATGAGCAGTTTTGTCAAGAACAAAAAAAAAAAATCACCTGATCTGAAATTTCAATAAAATTGTTCGACTATGTCTTCTGAAGTTGCCCTTTTGGGGGAGTTTTGGTTTAGCTCCCAAACTATAAGTAACATCAACTTGTGTAACAGAGACTTCTTTGGTCGATGATTCCTGTCACACTTACCTGACTAATTCAGCATTTTTAGGCCCACACTGAGACCAAGGCCTTGTTGCTTTTAATAAGCTATGAATTCTATTATAAACCTATGTGTCATGTTTATTGTTATATGCATAGACTTTTCATTAGAGATCTGCGCCTGAGATCTATGCAGAGCTCATTGCATGTCAATAGCTACATAGCACTTGTTATAAATCATGCAAATGTGGCAAAAAAAAATTGACCTGATGCAATCTTCAATATTACTTCATAAAATTGTAGAGTTGGACTTAGAGCCCCCACACCTGTATGGGAGACAGAAAGCACAGGCTATCTTAGGGAGAAAATAACAGTGTACCCCTAATTTCAGTCTATTCATCTCCCTTTTAATGTAAACGATCCATCACTATAGAAGGAAGCACGATATCAATCCTTTCCCCACTGAGGTCAAGTAGTGAGTTTGAAGTGAGAGAACAAGACTCACTGATAGGAATGACAGACGGTTAGCGCTTGCTATGTTTAATCGGAATGAATGAACTTGATTATTTGGTTTCCAATAAAGCAAAATAAATGGTACATAAGTCCATAAATAATGAAGAATCTTTGGTTATTTCTTTGTTATTATTTTTGATGCTGAGAAGTGGGTCACTTGGAATGTGCATAAACAAAGAAGATAAATGGCTGGAAGAGGAATGAATTTTCCATAACCTGATTAAAGGATACGTCTGGCTCCTTGGAGAATGTTATAGTGCTTAATGATTTTGTTGTTGCTGTTCTTAATGTGTCTAATGTTTGCTGTTTAAGAAAATCAAGAAAAATGTTAAAAGGTTGCTCCAGAAGGGAGCTGCCAGCCAAGAGGAGGAGACAGCCTTATTTAGCCTGCAAATTCTCCACCAGCAAACTGAGGAAAGAGAATGGACCCTTTGACCCCCAGCACAGGGTAAAAACTCAGTGTACCTAAAATGAGGGGCTGGAAAACTCTGCAAACCCTACGTGTGCCCCAGGACCTGGGGTTGGGGAAGAAATCCCAGCAGCCTCGACCTAGAGGTACCCCTTTAGACTCAAGTTGTCCCATTCTTCACCGTCCTCTTCCCTGGAACTTGACATCAGTGCCGCTGCCTGAGAACCAGAGCATCCCCAGGCTGGACCAGCACGGAGCTAGCCACCTATGCTCGTGGTCTGACATCGAACTCCCTTACATCCTCTGCCTAGGAAGACAGGATCAAACTCTTCACTGTCTACCTCCTCATCACATATATAGGAGACCAGGAACAAGTCCCAGGCGTGGTGGGTCCCCTAGCCCAAGGTGTGCTGCCATCCCACAGCAATGCCCCACTGCATCTCCCCACACCAGCAAACCTTTGCAAGGAAGAAAGCAAGAACAGCCTGCTCTCAGCCCAACATACCATTCAGTCGATGCTCTGATACAAATTTAGATGCACATGTCCCTAGATCCCACTGCTTAGATATAGGCTCTGCAGCCCCATCAATTTGCACAAATTCCTGGTGTTAGCATGCCCCTGTCGCCGCATGAACTTCACTTCTCTCCCCAGCCGCTTTATTAAAATCCAAGTGTTCCCAGGGTAGCCCGTGCTCTTTTGGCAGTGGCTGTAAGGCTGGACTTAAAATATTGATGGGCTGTGTTATTGTTTTAGCATGCTGCTAGTACGGTTTTGCAAAGGGCAAACTAGTGGAAGGAACTGGCAGATGTTAGCAGTTCATAGTGACAAAAGTTGAAAAAAGATGCATTGTCAAAGAAAAGACAGGGATTTTTTTTTTTTTTTCTAGCCTGAGGGTTTTCTCTCCACCAAATTTTGAAGCCTGCTACAGACAAATGGAGATGTGAGAACCCCTAAAAAAGGAGGGTGCAAAAAAACCTTGTAATACCATATGAAGTCTCCTTTGTAGAGTGAAATGACAAGCACCTTAACCACGGCAGCTGCTGTTAGCTATCCCTTAAATGACAGTTATGAGGATGATGACAGTAATAAAATACCTTTGAAGGATAAAGCTTTTATTAAAGAAAAATTAACCAAATTAATTCATAGTATTAGTCAGTAATTTGTCACAGAAAGGTTGAATTTAGCTCTTTTTAGAGTCAATACTTTTCAGTAGACTGCATCTTTTTAGGAAAAGCTCTATTTATTTATTGCAGATACATTTTCTTCTTGCATAGCTACTGCTGTAATATCATCAAGCTGGCCTTTGTTAGCGAAGGATCCTTTTCACATTGCTCACCATTTTAGTTCCCATAACAACAGAATACATTTATATTGGAAACTCAGCTTCTCTCCGCTCTTTTGGGGTACGATTGTTTTCTCCACTTAAAGGAAGCTCGTAGCACACTAGAGATTTGTGCAAACCTGGAAACTTGCATGGTTTAACACAGTAGGTGACTGTGCTGAACTACCATATTTAAACAACATCTTCAGGTGGAGTGACAATTTCAAATGTCTGCAGCTTTTGGCTGGACTTATACCTCTTGCAGCCAGAGATTGCTATACCATATCTGTATTTTCTAATTAAGATATGAAATACTTGCTGTTGAATGTGCCTTTTTAGATTCCAACAAATTCATTGTGTGTTTATGGAAACACACAGCCATACCAAAGTTGGCTAGCCTAGCAAGGTTTATCTTCAGCCTATAGCTCTTTCTCTGAATTCAATACTGCAGGCACAATTTAATGCAAACCCAATTTATGACTTAATGCTCCAGGGACCGTAGTGGGAGATTGTTACATTATTCTTTTCTAATCCTATTTGTGTTTTAATTTGCTAAGTCTGTAATGAGGTGCATGCCTTGAATAGATTCAAGATCTTTCACATTGCTTTTGACTTTGTTTAATATAATAGATTGTACAGTTTGCATTCAGAATTGAGGTGTTCCAGTCAGTACTATCTCTTCATTTTCAAAACTAGAGTGAATAAAATTATGTCCTGAAAGTAATTCTATCCATGTTTCCTTGTTTATCACTTAATGGTTTATTTCCTGTTATAATTTTCTGTTACAATATGTGAGGTCACAAAAATCAATTCTCAGTGGACTCTGACTTGACTGTTTGAAATTACTCCCCAAAACACTCTGAAAATATTATGGAGAAAATAAAGCATTCAGTGGTAAGTGGCTGGCTATACTTATTTTTATTTTATTTTATTTTATTTTATTTTTTGTATTATTACTTCTTTGATTTTTTTTGTCTGCTGATGAAACTATAGTAGAAATAAAGATAAATAGAGCAAAACTTCAGCTACGGGAAATACCCAGGTGATGTTAATCAACTTACCTTTATTTATGCCAATGATTTGTGGTGACACTAGTGGGAAATCTGCTTCAATATATCCATAACATTTTTGTTCTAAAATTTATTGTCTGTGATCACAGTTACTGTTCATCTATATGGAGAACAGAAATCCCGTTTCACAACGTTTCTATATCTTAACTTTGCTTTCATTTTGTTTGAGACAGGAAAAAAAAAAAAAACTGTCCACAAAATATTTAGTTTTATTCTCATGATCATACTATGAAACACAACATACTATAAAAACATAATAATTCAGAAATAAAATAATAATAAAAAAAGGAAAAAATTCAATGCTTGATGATCTTAGAGGTCTTTTCCAACCTAAATGATTCTGTGATTCTTTGATGGGTGGGGAAGGAGAGAAGGGAGGAAATATGGAAACCAATACTGTTGCAGTGACTTGGATCATAACTGAACTCTTTTTCCAGACAGGAGGCATTTCTAACAACATTTTTCTGACTGGTTCTCCTTTCTGTATCATACTAATTGCTGTCCTGAGTCCTCTTCTGCTCCTAAGAGCCATACAGGGAGGTTATCAGGCTTTTGGTTCTAGATGGATGGTCAGAGACATTTACTGGTTTCTGAGCACTGGCACTACAGGAATCTCTATGATACTCACAGAACATAGCTGGAGAAATTGCAGTATCACTGGTCCAAAATAAGCTGTGAGCAGATACTCTGCAAAATACAGGGAGTAGTATTTCCACTGATGCTCACCTTTTGGTATTTTGTATGGGGGTCAGTTCTTGTCTGGAGAAGTCCAGTGAAGGTGTATCCAAGCTAAATGCCTTCTTGCAAGACTAGTCAGCCATTCCTCTTGAAGTTTTTATCTATAGACACAAACAAACAAACAAACAAACAAAAACCTAGCAGTTTAAAAGCCAGAGGAAATCTTTCCAGTTGTTTTTGCTCTGAAACAAATATCTCCATCCAACACGTGGAGCCTGTCAGGACAGCACAGCACAACCATACCTTATGGGTCACAAATGCAGGAGTCTACATATGCTTTGGGATAGAGAAAACTCCGGTAACTTAGTTAATATCTTTATCAAATATACATTCTGTTTACTTTTCACATAGCTTTGAAAACCAATAAATCAGATTAAGGGAAAACTTTCAGAAAACTTACATCATATTGTGAGCTGCTCTTATTTCATGAAAACCTCACTCATGCTAACAGATTCCTCAGTTCCTTTTTTTCATCAGTGAGCCTGAAGTCATCCCAACCTTTCTCAAATTTCAGGAGAGGGAGAATGAGGAGTTTCACATCTCTGGCTCTGAACAGATGGGTGCCGGATCAATTGCTGTGATACCCTTAACTTCCATTTTGGACACAGCTAAAATCTCTCATAAACTTCTAGATTTTGGTAAATCCAGACAGTAGGAAACTGATAAACACTAGTGAGGCTTTACGCTGTCTGACATTTTAAGCTCTGAGAAAATAATCCATAGGTATAGCAAAACCATCTAAGAAAACTCCAATACCTTCCAAGCAAATAAAAGTTATCTTTATTTCAGAAGGCTGAGAATGGAAGATCAGCCTCTTCAGAGTAGTCCTAGGTTAAGAGTAATTATTTTTGGATGCAGTGCTGTCTAATTTGTTATAATGCACCTGCTTCCACTCACACCAGGAAGCATCTGGTGATGGTAATGATGGGAGGACACAGGAGGAAGACACATGTGGTTTCTTGGGGGATGAAGTAGCCTATCAGCAGGCACAACAAATAGAAAGCACCCAAGTTTAGATGGATGTTTTTCAGAGAGTCGTCTTTGTAGACCACAAGCGGCCTTTGGAGTCCATCCTGGTCATCTGGAGCTAATTGCTGGGGGTCTAATTGCTGGGGTTCCTGACACCAGGACAGGTGCAATACAACACTATTGCTTTATTAAATCTTCACAGAATCACAGAATTTCTAGGTTGGAAGAGACCTCAAGATCATCGAGTCCAACCTCTGACCTAACACTAACAGTCCCCACTAAACCATATCCCTAAGCTCTACATCTAAACGTCTTTTAAAGACTTCCAGGGATGGTGACTCCACCACTTCCCTGGGCAGCCTGTTCCAATGTCTAACAACCCTTTCGGTAAAGAAGTTCTTCTTAACATCCAACCTAAAACTCCCCTGGTGCAACTTAAGCCCATTCCCCCTCGTCCCTACCTCCTTTAAGGTACCTGTAGAGAGCGATAAGGTCACCCCTGAGCCTCCTTTTCTCCAGGCTGAACAAACCCAGCTCCCTCAGCCGCTCCTCGTAGGACTTGTTCTCCAGACCCCTCACCAGCTTCGTCGCCCTTCTCTGGACTCGCTTGAGCACCTCAATGTCCTTCTTGTAGCGAGGGGCCCAAAACTGAACATAGTACTCGAGGTGCAGCCTCCCCAGAGCCAAGTACAGGGGGAAAATCTTGCTTTAGCACAGAATGAAGTAAGAAAAAAGAAAAAGAAGAAAGAAAAAAAGAGTAAAAGAGTATGCAGGCTGTGTGAGGACTGCCTCCAGCAGACATGGTCAAACAGCTTTTGAAATCAGAGTCAGATCATTTAGAGGAAAGGCTGCTGGGCATGAGCTGGAGGTGGATCCCATTGGATTGAGGGAGAAACTCACCAACCCAGAGGAGAGGAGTGACAGTCACTGAGATGCCCCAGTGGGTGATGGAGTAGGGGATGGGGAGGGACAGAAAACAGCCAGGCCACCAGCTGGGAACTGAGTATCCTAGAGCACACCAGCCAGGCCAACTCAGTGTGAGCATACCAGTAAGGGTATAAGGTTTAGGTAATGTAATGGCTATACATGGGCTTGAAATATTTAGGTGGTTTATTGGTTCAAAAACATAGAGCCTGGAGAGGTCAGAGCTCTTTTGTGCTGCTCAGACCTCCATCTCCTGCTCTGTGCTTTGTTCAGCCAGACAAGCAATGGCACCCCTGGCTGTTGGCCACATCATACACCCCCTATCTACCACAGAGAGCCTGGGTTACATGCAAGGGAGCTGCAAACATTCCCTGCACCTTCAGAGAAGCTTAAAGTGTTAATGTGGCATCCAGCATTCAATCCCCAGCTGTGTGTGCATGCAACTGGGCCCCCATCCTGCATGTACTCCCAGAAAGAGGGGACCTGGGCATCTAAAGCGGTTCTATGGTGAAAGCAAGATGCTTGAACCCAGCATCACAAGGCTGCAAACCTTTTCACAGCTTCCCCCTTGTCCAAATCCAACAGTGCTGCCTCTGTTTCAATTTCATGCAGAGTTATGCCTCTCTACTCTGCCCTGACATAGCCAGACTCAGAAATTAGCTGAACTTCCCTGGTTTAGGTTGGAAATTAGGAGATATTTCTTCTCAGAAAGAGCAGTCAGGCATTGGAATGGGTTGCCCAGGGAGGTGGTGGAGTCACCGTCCCTGGGGGTGTTCAAGGAAAGGTTGGACATGGTGCTTAGGGACATGGTTTGAATGGTCTCAGGCAGAGGAAAAAATTGAGTGTATTATTTCCCACTCCCCAGGTAAGCACTCTCATGCTGGGCTTTTATGTAAGAGCAGGGCATGATGCGCTTCTCATACTTTCCCTTTTACAAGGAAGCAACCGCTACTGTGCTTTGCCCCCAGATTACCTGCGGACCCCAGAATGAGAAGTAACAGTATGAGAACATACCTTACCTGCTGGAGTTGGCCAGGGAGCATTTTCCGTGAGAAGCCTCCCGTTTCCACTCACACTTTGCACTAATAAGGGGCACCACTCACCTGCAGGCCACTGCAGCTGAGGCTGCTCTGCAGGAAAACCAGGCTTCTGCAGAGCATGTAGAGGCAGGCAGGGAAGCACTTCCAACAGTGGCAAAAAAAATCAGTGCCCACAAGATAAAATGTGTTCAGTGGGTAATACAATGCCTGCATGCTAAAATTCCTAAAGGTAATTAGACTTCAGTTTTGCATATGCTCATAGCTTGGTCACAAGTATATTTTCCAAAAAGCATTAAATATTTTGTTCCAATTCCTGGAAGACAGAAAACATCCATTCCTCCATGAATAAAATCGGACATTTGTGTTTGTTCCTTTATATAGATGCATGTAGGAAAGTGTGGATGTACATTTATATCTCCCTATTAAACATAATAATACGCTGTAGAGGTACCTAACTTTATAATAGTTACAAATAAAATAAAAAGGGAAAGCTGTTAGGTGCTCTTTCTAGGAAGCTTAGGAAGTGGTAGCTGACCTTTATCATGGCACTAGCGTGCATTAGCCAAAATAACACTTTAACAGTTTTTTAGCACCAGGCTATACGTTCTGTTATAAGGAATAGCAAATGTTTAATCATAAATATTTTAATGGCTTCAGGGATTCATGGTATTCAATGACTGTGTTAAATGATAATAATCACATCTGGTTTATTACTATAGTAATTCAGCAGCTTCTCTTCAGTAGTTATTTTTTATTATATGTGCTGTGCTACTGTCATGGTCATTTATAGCAGTAATATTTTAAAGTGGCTCATTTGTTTGTTTAAGGACAGTTTCACAATATATTTCTATATTAATATACATTTTGTACTATTATTTCCAAGCTGCCACTGGAAAATTGATCCTGGCTTGTTACGATGAGAGGGGCTGGAACTTGTGCAGAATGCCAACACTGAGAATGAGGGACGGAGCAGATGGGTAGTGTACTGGTCTCCACTGGGGCTGTAATCGCTGTTGAGTCTTATTCATAAATGAAGGGGTCCATTAAGAAATAGTTAACTAGTAATAAACATGAGGGGAGGATTCGAATCAGGCGGAGCACAGACAGAACTAGAAAAATGCCAGAGCTAAACCACCAAAAAGCAACTGGATATGGCCATTTTACACATTATTACCCAATAATGCTCCAATTTTTTTGCATGCTAGTGCATTTACAGTGAAGGGACTTTCACTAGGGAGACAGGGGAGAACTGATTGATTTTGCTGATCATTTTATTCAGATACCTGCCCACTCAGTCACGTGGGAGAGGTCTAATTTATCTTAATGGGATCGCTCACGAGAGTAAAGGTTTGGAGGATCAAGCCATATATCAGCAGAAATGGGAAGGAACTAGCAGGAGTTAGTTATCAAATTAGAGGAGGGACCACTCAGGACTGAAGAGACTTTCCTGTCATTACAGTTTCCCCTTGGAACTGCAATTTCTAAAGCCTCATATTCTGCAGTTTGCTGCACTTCCTGACTATTGATGTCCTCAGGCATTGGGACTCAAGTTATTTACCTGAAGAAAATCACGGGCAAACATACAGTACAAAGAAATCGCCTGGAGGGTGACACCTGTGAAGATGAGGGCCTCTCTCATCAAGCCTTGATAGCACTACTGACTACTGCCTTGCCTGGCAGCCCAGCCCTGGAAGGTTTCCATTGAATTTAGGGGCAGCAGAGCAGTTCCTGGCCATGAAGTCTTGCATCGGAGCTTGCTCAGTGTGTCGAGACTTTGCATTGCCTTCAGTGTGTCGAGACTTTGCATTGCCTTCATAGCTGGTGCAAAATAATTAGGAATCACATTAATGGGTGGGAAAGATAAAGGCAATTTGTAAATATTGTCTCTGAGAAAAAAAAAAAAAAAAAAAGAAAGAAAGTAAAAAAAAGGTAGAGGAAGGGTTAATTTTCTGCCCTTATTTTTTGCTCCTTTCTCTCTTTTTCCCCTCCCTTTCCCGCTTTTAATGGCCTGGTGAAGGCAGCTCTGTTTAGTTCAGCAAAACCTCTCCACCACCCCACCACACAGGATGTATTGAGTTGTTGCAGTAAAAGTTAAAAGGAAACTAAGGACAATTATTAGTGCTTCTTTCCTGCTCCATTTTCTATTTGGTCTGATTGGATGGTGGGCTGAGGGTAAATGGCTTTTATAGCGCTGAATGATGAATGACTCTGAAATAGTCTGTAACCAGAAGTGCCGACTGACATGCTGCTGATTTAACTGACATGCAGGGTTATGTTTGTATAGAGTCACTTAAATAAACATGTGTTAGGCTGGAGCCAGCTACGCCAGCACTTCTTTGCTTCCCCTCCACCCTCCATTTATCACTAAAAGATAACGATAACGATTTGATCTTCCTATCAGTCATTCATTATATTAATTAATTCAAATGTAATTGTTTTGAATGCCTCTCCATTGCTGTGGGTACTTTGTACAGCACTTAAAGCACATGCACTATCAGAGAACAAAATAAATCCTCAATAAAAAGATACACTCATCAAATGGGCTCCTTCAAACTAGCAGTCCCTTTCATCCAGCAATTATCTCTTTAGCCTTCAAAGCAGCCTCTCCCTAAATGCTCAGGAAAATAAATGGGTCCAGGAGCTTGACAAGGAGTTCAGCTAATCCTGGCTCTCACAAAGGGAGCCAAAGTGAATTCCTCTGAGAAAAAAAGCTCTGCTGGGAGATCTCTTTTTCCTGTACCCTTACTTACCTTTGTGCAATGCATGTTCTTTTGTGGCTTCTGTGAAGCTTCATCAAACCTTATGAAGCTCTTTTTTCCCTTTATGGCTTTTTTTGTTTCCCATGTGAAGTGCAGAAATAAATTTCCAATGCAAGCTTTAAATATATATTTACTGGCATTAAAGCCCATACTTGTGTGTGATTATAGCAGGCGAGTCAGGATGTGACAATCTGTCTTTAACGTGTGAATCAGGGAAGAGTGTAAAACTAGGATATGATTTTATGCAAGGGCCCTTCCTCCGAGTAGTTCTGCTTGGCTTTAGGACCCCAGGCTGACCTAACACTCAGCAAAGCCCTATTGCAAGATTCAGGTGTGCTTAGGATAGGATTTAAAAACAGAAAAACATGGTTACTCCAAGTGTCAACATGAGAGAGCATCTATTGTAAGAGTGTGGTTTGGGCAAATACAGATGGATTCCTTTCACATGCAGTAGTAAATGCGGTAATTTAAAAATTCAGTCAATTGCCTTCATACTGATTTTAATCTAATACTCTATGTATTTTTATCCCATTGCTGTGCACTAGAAGTGAGCCCTGCCTCACAAGAGACAGTCCCAAATTTCCATAGCAGTCTCCACAATCCACAGCCACACAAAAGATTATCTACTGAAATTCGAAAAAGGTTAGATAAAATAATGCAGTGGATTGCTTATCTTGAACATCATCTGATATTGCCAGGTTCTACAAAACACCCCAGGGTCTAAGTCTCAGCAAGGCCTCTTTGAGAGTTTGCCCACAGATAAATAAGGCCATTTGATTTCAACCTTTTCTGCCTATGCTGCCCTACAGAGCAGAGGAGAAACAGGCTTTGCTAGTGACCACAGATAGTGACTGGATGCAGAAATGCCTCCTAGCCCTGTCTGAAACTTTAGATCCAAGCCTTTGGAGTATTCCTGTAAAACAAATAATCCTGGGGGAGCAAGGTGAGCAGAGAAGGAGCTGACGACTGATCTCAGCCCGGTTTGAAGTCATCTGGAAGGTGGCAGGGGCAAGAGCAGAAGGGAAACGAAGGGAAGCTCTACAAAGCCTTTTGGGACCCAGCTGCCTCCATCTTCTCATCAATCCAGCTGAGATGGGAAACCCCAGCAGCCAGCGGGAGCTTTCATAGATGATAAACCTGCTGCTTATTCCCCTTGCTTCAAATAAGTCAAATGAGAAGAGAGTTCCTTAAGAGCACATGGTGGACTCACCGTGTGACTAAACCAGGAGCTGCTCCTGTTTGGTTTTGGTCTTAAATGGCCTTTTTAATATGGTTTCATCCTTCTTTTCCTTGCTTGCTCAAGGCACCAGGATGGCTATTGCCTTACTTTTCTCTGAGCTCGTCAGAAGTGCCTTTAATGACGTCAGCCCATTCCTTGGAAGGAGACTTGCTAATTAACTTGCTCCCCTCTCCTCTCTGCTGTCTGTAAAAGGGCCTCTTGCCCCGGAGAACTGAAGAATTATAGGACATAGCAGTAGCTGTTGCATTTCATATCTTGTCAGCTGCGTGATGGATTTAGCACACCCTTGTCTGGCTATTTGGATTTCGGAGAACACGGTATGCCTGATTTCTATCAGGTCTAAGCAATGTCTCATTGGGGGCCTAAATTACGTGACAGAACCCCTTTAAGGGAAAAGGAAAATGAATACCACCCTCTATAAATTATCTGGAACAAACAAACTAGTTGCTCAAACTTGCTGTACTCCTGCCAGGAGTCATAAACTAGCTAGCTGTGTTTAAGAAAAGTAAAAACTGTTTTTCCTACCATGGAATAAACAGTCTCTGGGTTCTATTCCTAACCACAAATGGCAAATGTATGCAACTCTCCAAGAACCAAATTCTGCTCACTTTCCAAATTCGCTTAATCTCCAGTCCTCAGAGATTAATTAACTCGACGGGGAAGCCAACACTGAAGTTGGAATAGAGGTGTTTTTTGAAGTAAGTGCTGTTCTGCTCATCTAAAGAAGCTGCTCTGCTGAGGCCAGCAGAAAAATCTGCAATATTTAACCTAGATGTTCCCGTTTTCCAGTTTTGCACATAAAGTCTTGATTTTTATGAACAGCCACCAAAGAAATAGATGCTAGGCATAGAAATTAAAATCTTCTAAGTCAAAGAGAAATTGTTTATCTCTCTCCAGAACTAACTGCAGAGATTTGTAAACAAACCACAGGATAAGCACACATTCATATCACATATACAATATATGTGTGTTGTAGGGAACGGTGTTTTTGGCTTTCCCATAGAAAGAGATGATACTCTTGAACAAAGTTCAGGAGACCAGAGGGGCTGGATCATCCCATTCACCACTTGCAGTTGCTGCTTCATCTCCAACAAGCTCCTGACATAGAAACACATTGGGAGCCCCAGCATTACTCCATGCCCCGTCACATGCAGATGAAGGCAAAGAGTATCTAATTTGCATCAGAAGGCATATTCCTCAACTTAACATGGACACCCCATGGATATATACAAGAGTTATCAGTGTGGAGACATCACTGTGAGTTCAGCTGGGATATCCTGTTGCTGCAATCCAAAAGTTGTTGCTGAGCTATGTGACAAAGGGTTCTTACTCAGTCCCAAAAGCCCCTGTCATGCTGGTTTTGTATTTCCCTTCAGGGACATTGCCATGTTGGTATCAGGTCAAACCATCTGTGCAAGCATAGTCTTGGGCATTTCTGGAGTGAAAAAGACCTGCAGTAAAGACAAACACTGCTGAGATAAGTTTGGTGGCTTTGAGACATTAGTCAGGGTTTAACTGGGGCTGAGTGGAGATCAACAAACTCATTTTGCTTAGGGCAAGAGTCACCTTCTATTCGGGTCACATGGGTGAAAGGTAAGGGCTTCTCTCATTACTTCTCTGTGCCACTGGTTAAACTAAACCCTTTTCTATTCCAAAACAACACAGATATGGGAAAAAAAAAAAAAAAAAAAAAAAAAAAAACAACTGAAATATACTATAGTTTCTTCAAGATCCTTTCTTCCCACATCTATATGACATACCTCTTGGCTGTGCATATAGGCCAATGTGTAGAGATCTATCACAGGCTGGAAAATAGTGTAACATGATAAGAGAAAATGAGGATAGTAATGATTTATTTTTTTTTTTCCTGGATACTGACTAAACAATAAGGAATATAATGATAATCTCTTTCATTGTTTGCCCCCCTCACCCTTAGGAAATACAAATGAAACTCCAGTGTTGTTGAGGGAGTTACAGATCTAGCAGCATTTTCTCTCACATTTTCATTGCAAAAAGAATGCCAATAGGCAGAAGTCATTTCCTCTCCACAGCCTCTCTTTTAAATTACCTGACATTGCTCTGGTTATCCTGACTTCATATAAAAGCCTTCTGCAATTACAAATGCATCCTGTCCCCAAACACTACGCCTGCACCCAACCCGTGGTTTCCTCCCTGCTGGCCTTTGAGCTGTGCATGGCTGAACTCTTGGGGCTCTCAGTAGATCACTTGATCTCTCTCGACACTGGGTCACCAGCACATGTTGAAAAAGCCACTTAAACTCTTTTACACCTTGATGAACAATTCTGCAAACAAGGTGTCTTACCACCATGTTAGCAAGTTATTGAGATGCTGACTTCTGTCAGATTAATTAGAAATAGCTATTTGATCTGGCCAGGCATCTTTGAAAAACCTCTTAGCACTTAACCTCTACACAAAATACATTTCAAAATCTAATCCACTATGTCTAAACTTATCTGATTGTCAAAAGGATATGGAATTATAAGTTTTTCTGCAAGTCTACGTTAACAATTACATCTTTGAAAGCTCATCCTGCTCCACAGTATTAACATCCTGACCATTCTTAAAATAGTTGGTCTCATACTAAAAAAGAGGAAAAAAAATCCCACTTTGAATGTAAAATTAATCAAAAATATGTCTTGTTTCCCCTCCCCCCCTTTCAATTTACTGTTGCTTCATTCCTTTTCCAACCTTGTGCGCATTGCCAACAACGGTTTTGTCAGTATCCTGTGTCTTTTCCTACCATATTAGAGAAAATCTCTCAAAAGCAAATATACATCTGCATTTTCTCCAGATTCTTGATCCATTAGGAAATTTGCCAACTGACCATTGCTAGGGACTCATTACCCTAGACATTGCTTCATGATTGTTAACCAATACAATATGGAAAGCAACAAGCTAGTATGGATTCCAGAGGGAAATTTTCAGTCCAAACCAGGTCTGGAGCTCATCACCTGAGATAGCTTGTTTTATACCTTAGGATAAGATACTAACTCTGCTGTTTCATCACATGCCCTCTAACCCACTGCTATCTGAATAAAACATGCCCTTTTTCAACATGTAGTCTCTGATCTCGCTTCCTGTCCTTTGACTTCATACTCTCCTCTTGACAGATTTCTTGGGAAAGGACTAAGACAATAGGATTCCCCAAAGCATAAAAACATTTCTTTACAGGAAATAATAATTCCTGGGGGCTACACTGTAGCAGAATTCTGTGTGTGGTCATTCTGCCTTCTGATTGGTATTGCACACAGGAAACAGGTTGAGAGCTTGGTGATTGATGTGGACTGCTGGATCTGGTCAGGGGAACAGATGTGTATTAGCTCTCTGACCTAGCCATGGAGAAAAGTTTTAATACCTTTAAAAAGTGCCCAATTGCCTGATTTTACCAAGCTAGTTTGACACATTACCTTATTCATAAGCTATCATTTTCATCCCAAGGGCATACAAACTGGGTAGCATGGAAAGGCATGTTCAACTGAATAATTGGTATTCAGCTGTGCAGAAAGAAAATTGAATGGGCAAAAGGTCCAGCTGCATATCAATGCCCTGGACTGGTTGTCATATCCAAAAAACAGAAGAGTCTCTCTTTGCATTCGTCTTTCTACAGTTCAATCTACAATCAGCAGAAATCCTCTACATACTAAAGACCCCTAAATTAAAAGCAGAAAGGTATAACAACAGAATAAAGCTAATGTGAGCAGTAATGATCATGTCAAACATTCAACTTCACCTTTTTGGGGAGGCTGTTTGTTTGTTTGTTTTAAAGTTTTTAAACAAAATTACAACAATATATGAAAGGCAGATAGTTCTGACTGCAAATAAAGCAATAATATTTGTCAAAGCAGCAAGTTAGTACGCTCCTTATACAATCAATTAGCTATAAAGCCTGCCAATTCACATAATTATTTAAGTCTACAGAAAAATATCCTATGAACTTTTTCCGCGATATAAGATTAAATGTTTACTAGTAAAAAAAACTCCAGTACTTCTGGGTTGCCCAGTGCAATCTGTCAGGCCCGTGAGCATCTTGTTTGGACATGCAAGTTCTTCAGTACAAGCACTGTCTGTGCTTTGGATTCTGTACAGCAGAGCACAGAACAGATTGGTGGTGTTTAAAAAGAAAATGATTAATATTTCCCCTACTTACCACACTAGACATTCCTATAGATGCCATCAGACTTTCCCAGCTAGTCTCTGCTAGTGCCCAGGCATACAAGTGGCAGTTCAAAAACCTTTTGTTATGAGTGAAAACCCATTTTTCAACCAGAAATACTGGGAAACATCCACAAGTATTAACTAGAATTTCCATTAAAGTGAGATACTCCTCTCTGACACTAAAGTATGGAACATCTTTTAACACTGAAAAGTGAGATACCCCTTGTGTTATCTTGTTGACCCTATTCTAAACCTCCTAAAACTGAGAATATCATAAAACATTCTCTCTAAGCAGCACCGAAAATGAACCTGCACCTTTCTGTTTTGCTACCACGTGCTGGCTTTCTGGAGTAGATAGGTCAAAGTGGACCAGTGCAGGTGGGGACAAAACGTATGGACCAAAATATGAAGGGGAGTAAAATGCTGGTTTAGGGAAAAAAGCATCACTTGAGACCATCATTCAGCAACCATTTTCATCTCTTGGCCACTCAGCAGTTTGAAAAATGCCCATGTGAATTGCTTGGTTTGTCTCACTCTGCTGCCAAGCTTTCCATTCCATCCTTCAGTGTACACAAAAATTTGTGCCGCAAGACACTTCACCCTCTTGACTCTGTCAGTTGTTGTGGTGAATATGTCACTTGCAGCTCATGCACGAGCTGTGAAATCAGTAGAAAAACATGTCAAATTTATACAAAGAGAAGAGGAGTGCAGATCAATCAGGATCTCCACTGTGGCGATTTGGATGCTGTCCTCTAGGACTATGTCTCTGCGTATGTAAACAAATGATATCCCACTGTCTTAAACTCTTCTATAATGGTACCCACCACTACATGAGCAGGTGTTGCAGGTGTCTTGGGTGTCTCCAGTGATAAATACACCATCAAAACACAAACATACCCTTATGAAGTGGGCCATTTTCAACCGCAGAAATGTGAAATCAAGCTTTAGAAACAATGTCTAAGATAAGAATTAACACATGCTTGAATAATATCTCCAAAGTAATGCAGGACACAGTGTTTTCTAAACAAGTGGCATGGGAGGCAGCCACACCAAAACCAGCTCCCATGGAAGTGTTGAAAATCAGACTGGCAGCCTAAGGCTACATCCCTTATTTTCTGGTAATCTTGGGCACACTCTTCACAAATGTGCTTTACCTTTTGGATCTTTAGAGGATGGAAACTATCCAGTATAAACTATGTTGAGACCACAGTTTGGAAACACTGGAAGGAAAAAATAAAGTCTAGGCTCATGTCAATCTCGTAAGCACAAGGGGTATACACTGCTCTTATTTAGAAGTGCAAGTCTACAGCGGTCCTACTCACACGGGGGAATTTCTCCAGATTTACACAGCATACCTGAAAAGAATTTGGCATGAAATCTGTTGAAAGGAACAGGGGAGAAGGATGTCCAGAGTTCAACGTATAGCAGCCATGGTAAACAACAGAAAATCAAACCAAGCTAGTGTCTGAAAGAGCCCAAGTCAAAGCCCCTCACTCCTTATCCTTTTCCTTGTGACATTTATTGCAGAGCCCTAGAGGACGGGAGAGTATGTGGCGATCTTAGCTTTGACGCTGGAATGTAAAACATTTTCCAAACGGGTGAGGGGAGAAAGTTTTCTTTAAACATGTTCCAAGAATAGACCTGAGAAAAATGCCTGATCTGAAAATGCCTGGTGAAGAGACGGCCTTTCACTGAACGGCCTCCCCTTTGAAGCTGCAAAAGTGTATGTGATTGAGGATGCATTTTTGTCACAGCTGCCTTGGGAGTCACATATCCTGTGATCACCATGTTTTATTTTATTTTAATCTGTGACGTTTGACATTTTGAAGGGTTTGCATGTGGTGGACGTGATGGTAAGCAGTCAGATCGCACTAGGAACGTCGATAGCTGCCAAGTCAAACACTAGAGCCACACAGGAGGCTGGGACAACAAGGTCTCAAGGGATTTGCCACTGGTGGTGGCAGCAAGGGCCATGGGCTGGATTTCAGAAGTGAGGCAGGCGGCACCAAAGTCTTGTCTACATTTGAAAGATTTTACCATCTCTGGCCCAGCCAAGAAGACATTTTGCTTGGGCTTTCCAAGAAAGAAGCAAGCCATAGTGAGAAATATCTTTTGTTGTTGTTGTTGTTGCTTCTCTGTGTTTACGCTTTTACCTACACAGACATTTAGCAATGTCCACCACATGCTTTTTCAAGTATAAACCTTAACTGCATTTTCATTTCTGTTTTTCAAAGTTGTGTGGCTCTGCAAAGGCAGATGTAAGACTGTCCTGTCCTGATATACTAATTGCACTGGGACAGCAATTTTAGTCAGTATTAAATACCCAGTTAAATGCTATTCAATTTATTTGAACAGTCCTAATTGCAAACTAGAGGTTCTATTGATTAAAATACCATGATTTGTGACCCCAAAAATTTTGCTACTAATAGTTAGTGACCTTTTCTTTGGATTCTCCTTGTATTTTCTCATGCCTTTTTATTCTTATTTTCTGTGTTGATATATCCTTCCTAAATACAGCTTAAACATTTATCAAAACACATCAGTCATCTTTAAAAAGTGGTCTATTTTCCTAACATTATTTCTACACGTGAGGAAAGTCCCTGCTAATGAAAAACAAGCTCCCAAATGGCTTACATATGCTGCTTGTTTTCAGCAAGAGCATGAACATATTTCAAACCTGGGTCTGTGTTTGCAAAAGTAAATAGTTATGATTTAGGAATAAATAAGCGACAAAAGCTCAGGCCATTGACATTGGCGTTAATGAACGAGGATTCACAGCTTCTCAACCATTTCTCCGGTAAACAATTTATTTATTTATTTTAAATCTATTTCCTGATGGCTTCTCTGGGCCACTGGTCCTGTCTCTGATTTGGGCTGAGCGAGTTTGTATGAGCATGAGGAAGAGGACCATCCTGGCCCTGGTAGAAGGGGCTGATGCCTCTGGGTGCTCGGAGGAGAAATGATTTAGGAAAATCCCTCCAGGGGAGCTTGAGGAGGCACTGGGAGATGTTGCAGAGCAAACAGGACAGGAAGAGACCCCCCGTGCTGTCCGACCAGAGTCTTCCCAGCACGAACATATCATGCAGAACCTTTCAGGCGGCTATCCACCACCATCTTGACAGCAGCTTGGTCTTACCCCCTGCTCCTCCCATGGGAAAGCTGTTCCAGGACCTCCCTGCTCTGGGCTTGCTTCTAATTTCCAGCCTAAATTTATTGGTGGCCGCTTTATAACCATTTGTTCTTCTGCCAAGCACAGCCCTAAAACTGAAAATAAAAATTAAAAGAAGTCCCTTCTCCTTCCCTGCTGTTTACCCCTGATGTATTTATAGAGCACGATTCTATCTCTCCCCAGCCACCCCCTCGGCTAGACTAAACAAGCCCGACATGCCGCACCCGGCTGGGGGTCTCCAAGATAAAATGGGGGGCTGAGGTGGGACACACTGGAGCCGAGTGGCGGGGAGAGCTGCTGCCAGGGTCTGACAAGATATTTCTGACGGTTGCCCTCACCCTCTGCGGCTGCCTGTGGGTGAGACACACGAAGGTGTCACTTGGAGGCCAGCTGTGGATGGGTTTCACCCTGCAGGAGCTGCTCCCTGGTGCCCAGCCTCATGGTGGCACCATGATCAGCCAGACATGCAGAGGGATGTTTACCTTTGAGCAGCCAACAAGCTGCAAATTCACAGCCTGGTTCACTGTAGCTGGCTTTTGCTGTTGTGAAGGATCTAACGGAGCATGACCACTCTCTCCCTTCATCCAGGAGCATGTCTGTCTTTGCACGACCCCTCAGCAAAGCCCAAAGTTGTGCAGCAGTGGCTGCTCATGGGCTCTGGGCCTCACACGCTGCAGCAGAGGCTGATGCCTGCTCGGTGCATGCATGTACTTCACTGAATATTACAAGGCAAGAGCTTTCAGCTTATCATCTCACTGGACAAATGATACTAGGAAAGCACGGCTGAGCAGCTCCAGGCTTGGCATGAAAGGCTCCAAGATAAATCAGTGAAACGTGTGGCTTTTTTTGACAAGCTACCACCCAAAAAAAGCCCCAGAGCATTCTGAAATATGGCTGAAAGCAAACAGGGCTTGACCACATGCAATGGCAAAAGTTATTAATCTCCTCGGAAAAACTTATTCCACAGCACACAGGAAACTTTTTTGCTTTTAATTAATGAGTTGAACTACAGCAAATAAAAAAGGTTAACTGCTATGGGATGGCTACGCCTCTTCAGCCCCGTGATCAAATAAAATGCCCAAATAAAAGCAAAAGCAAGCATCTTCCAGCCTGGATGGTGCCACGGCACACTGTCAAAAAGTTGCTGAGGTCTCTCTGGCTCTTTGTCTAATTTTTGCCCCAAAATGAAATGCAAGCCGCTTCTGGGAGGAAAAGCAGCAATGGCTTCGGAGCAGACAGCAGTGTGTGACAGCTCAGGACTACGAGTGAGGAATGTCAGCTCGGCAACTCCAAGGTGTTTGCTGCTATAAATTACAGTAAATTTACTGCACTAAGAAATTACCAGTTTCTGGAGAAAATTATAGGCAACGTGTCAGCCATAAATGATTTATGCATAAAACAACCTGTACTGCGGGAACCCAGGGGGTATAATAACAAGACAAAAAATCATTTAATCTTGTATGTAAATTTAAGCAGGCAGGAATTTGGGAAGAACTGCTTGTTTTTATTCCATCTTGTATTGCTGCCAAGTAAAGACAGTACTTGAGCAGAGAGGCGCTGATGTGGAGCAGGTAGATAGGCTTGCCAATTTCCAGCAAGATACATATTAAACTGCCTTTTTGGTTTCAGTTCAACACCCTCAGAGAATTGATTGGTTTCCATTTGACAAGAAAGGAGTCAGAAAACCAGAAGACTCTTTCTGGACTAGATAAGCTCGGCATGAGCAATGCTGTCCATGGGCCAGATGAATCTGAAACATGTCAGCGTCCAGTGAAAACGTGATTCCCCCACCCTCATCCACATGCAGTAGTCCATTAATCCTTATGAGACTCGTGCTGGAGTGAGACCGTACGTGAGCACAGGGAGCTAAATCAGCTCAGATTCAGGGAATCAGCAATGGGTCAGGCTTCACAGGAAAACAGATACTTCACATCAAGCAATTGCAGGTAGACAACATGAGACAGCTAAGAAGTAACATCAAGTTTTCTTTTTTTTTTTTCTTTTTTTTTTTTTTCTTCTTTTCCTTTAACAATTTGTTAATGACCTGAAAGGAGGTAATTTGGTTTTATGCAGCAAAAGAAGTTGGCCAGAGTCCACCTGGAGCTTCTCTGAGGGACATCCCAGCCTGCACGTTGGTGGGGCAGCATGCACCAGGCTCCTGCTCTCCACGGGAGCAGTGCTGGGCCATGGAGAATAAGCAGAGCCCTGGCTCTGTGTTCCTCCATCCATCCCTCATGGTCCCTCTCCATCTAAAACGAGGCAGATGCCCAGTGGCTCACCCAGACACTGTTCCTTATGGCACAGAGGAAGAGAGGGTGTCCCCTTACTCTTGCTGTCACCACCAAGGACCAGCATGACCCAGCCCCGTGGAATGAATCCTCCTTGTTGATATGGAGCCAAGACCTGCTGCCTTTGTCATTTGCTACCCATGTAAAAGTTTCCTCAGTGGCTTCACTAAGGACTAAGACTGAAAGAACAAGGCCCATAAAATATTTACCATTACTGTACACGATAATGAGTTTTCTGCATATCTATATGCAATACACACACCCCCATATAAATGCAGCACACACACACACACATATATGCAATGTGTCTGAGTTATGAGAGCTGTGGGAGTGATTGCCTGGAATTGTCTGCCCATTGTAAATTAAATATGACAGTTCTACATCTGCATTAATGTTATTACTTTTTTTAAGACTCTTCTTTATCTAGTATTGGTCTCACAGGCAGTGAGTATAGGTCACATTCTTCTCCCTTTATTCTTCTTTTAGCAGAATAGCTACGGAGGAGGTCTCATTTCTGCATGGTCTCATAGGGTTTAGATTTTACCTCACCCTACAGGGTTGTTCCTACATTCACTAAAATTAGCAAAACTTCCTCTTCCCTAAAGCATTTTCTCAGAGAAGGCAATAGGTACCTGCCACATCTGGACAGTATGAACACCGCAGGGATGTGTCAGAAGTGTTTCTTCTTTGCTTATCAGTCCTGCACTGAGAAGAATGCTTCTGAATATGTTCACACATTTCTTGGCTGATTTCTCTGAGTTCATCCTATATAAGATATTATTAATGTATGAGTTGAAAAGTGCCAAAAGTCTAATGGGAGGTTAGGGGAAAATGGCACCCTCATGGTGGGCTGTCCACAAGCTGCACTCTTTCACTGAGGCTCAGGATGAATTAATTACTACGGAGGTCTTTGGTGAAAAAGGGGCCTCAGCATTAACCTATTGAAGAAGTTTGCGCAGTTCTTAAAAACAAATGAACATCTGTAAGAAGAAGTTCAAATGGAAACACAAATTGATTTACTTGATGTTTTGCCATTTATATGGTCAGGGAGACAGCTCAGGACAGAGCCAGTTAACAGACTGAGGTTAGAAACTAAGAGGACAGGACTTAACTTTCCATAGCAGCATGTTTAGACAGGAAGAAAAAGATGTGGTTTGTGTTTAGTGAGCAGCTAGTGAAATGAAATATATTATGTATATGTGCTAGTACACCCTGATTCCCTGCCTCACTCAATTTTCTGCTAAGATACCATAAAGCTGAGTTACTGGCCAGCTGCACCCAACTGTGCTGCTTTTTAAACATTACGATAGTATTTTAGACAACTAGGTAAAAAAAATAAAAATAATAAAAAAAAAACAATATGTGAGCTGTCTAGCATGAGTTCACCAATGCAGAGTCTGAGCGCCGAGAGCTTCAGCTGTGGTGAGACCTTAGCCACAGTCTTGTGATCCCAAAGGCCTACAGGGGCAGAGACTTTTCAAGTATCATTTTTCCCACATTTAGACCAACATCATAGTCAACCACGGGTCAAGAGGTGTGGTACGTCCCCAGCTTAGGTGCAATGCTGTGGTTTCTTCTCTGCTCCAAGATCATCACACCAGCCACTGCTGAGGGGAAGGTTGTGGTGCTCTGCTGCTCCAGCGTGCCTGCCTCAAGGTGGGAGGCCACCGTGACATCCTGCCTAAAACCAGGTCATGCAGCTCATTCTGTGGGAAAGGCTGAAGAAGCAGCAGCCTGTTATATGAGTCTCTCACTCAAGGTGCCATGCCTGGGAGGAGAAAAATGTTGGCTTGAGCTGCATCATGACTTCATCTGAACAGCCAGTGTGTAGGATCAAGAGCCTGCATCTGTTTAAAGACCTTCAGCAAATAATCCCAGTCTTTCTCAGAATGTTGTTGTCCTCTCACTGATAAACTGCTACTGAATTTACTCATGGGATCTTGATTTGGGGAATTCCCAGCAATATAGTGTTTAGAAACAGGACCTCAGACAACTCAAGTCAGTCAAAATTTTATCATGTATTTCCACAGAATAAAGATCGAACCCTATGTATCATAAATTCTACAAAGCAAAATTATCACTTAACTTCAGTCCAGTACATCCCCGTGCAGGAAACGGTGCATTTTCATGTTCCCAAGGAAACAGCTCAAAGCATCAGTTTAGATGTCTTGCTCACCAGAAACAATCACCTGTCCTGCACTTGGTTACATGCAGCACAAATATCCTAAAGGAAAATATGAATATAATAACCTTAAGAATAATAATAACAACCCTAAGGAGAGATGTACTTGTCTCCTATGTTTTAAGGAATACGAAATTGTCTATACTCAGCCTGGCAGCCTTCCCACAATGTGGGCTCTTTTTTTTAATTCCCATCAAATTTTACTGCATTTGTATGATATGCAATTAATGAGCCATAGAATCATCGAAATTAGAAATGGAAAAGATGCATTAAGTCATCTAGTCCATCCCCTGACAGTGCAGGATTGTTCCCTACAGTGTATTTTTATATTTTCTAATGCTCTGTACAGTCCAGATTTAAACGTCTCCAAGATGGAGCTTCCACCAATTCATTTAGAGGAGTGCTCCATGGTCCTGTAGCTCTCACTCTCTGGAAAATTTCTCCTCATAAGGCCATGTACATCTTCCTTTCCTCACTTTCACATCTTCTGTTTTAGCTGTAATCCCTTCCACCAACTCAAATAATTCCCCTCCCTCTTTATATTTATACTTTATGTCATCATGTCGTCTCCTTAAAGATTGCTTACATAAACTATACACATTTAGTTTTCATGCCTTGCTTACATGCCCAGCAGTTTCCCTCCAGCCCTTCAATCATTTTTTGTTGCTCTTGCTGAACTCCCTCCACGTTGTCTGCTTCCCTCTGATAAAAAGGCAGCAAAGGCAGACTTCCAGGTATAATTTTTCCAGGTTTGTACAGGCAAATGGTGTTACCAATCTGCTCCACACCATTCAATCACCATGGTGTCTTGGCTTCTGTATTCCCTTGAAAATGTGTATGTGATTTTCTGCCCACTATTGTCCTTATTGTAGTGGTATATCATTGTATGGATTGCAAAAGCAAACTGCAGTAAGATCTCTGACTGTTCAAAAGGTATGATATTAGCAAATGACACATCTTAGGTTGTCAGAAAAAGAAATGGGGGAGAGTAAAACAAGCTTGGAAAGTGGGAAGATGTACCATTGATTTGTCCCACAATTTTGAGAGTTGTCTAGTGATATTTTAAAGCACTGAGCACTGGACCGTGTATTTACCCACTAGATGACTGCAGTTCAGCATTTTTGGATATCATACTGGCCCCATTGTAACTACTGTGAGCTTCATCACAAGAGCCTTTTCTTCCAAGACTTTGACCATCTGTAAGGCAAAGTTTTAAGGGACATGAGGTTTCATGCACTTTTAGGATCCAAGGGGCCTGAGAGTTAATCAGATGGTCCATCATCCCAACGAGTTCAAGATCAAATCTTTACTTTCACCAGGGAGGCAAATGCTGAGAAGGACCAAACAAAAAATAAGAAGGCATTGAGACATCAGCCACCACAACAATGATGATGGCATAAAATTCTTAATAGAATAAAATAGGTGGATGCTATAGCAACAAACCCCAGTCATGGTATTTCAAGTGAAGTGATTTCTTCTTCCACTCTAAATCCTTTTAGTGTGCCTGCTATTGAATATCCCATACAGGTGGAGTACTATAAATTCTGATATCTAGCAGCGCACACCGTTTGAATGAACACTTTATTTCAGCCAAGGCGCAAGTATTAATAGCAACACGGATCCTTCCCTTCAGCCCCTTCCCTTCCCCAGAAAAATTTATTTCTCCTGCCTTTGGCAAGCCCTGCTCTGGGGGAGCTCCCACAGTAGGAGCAAATACAGTGAGCGAGAAGTAATTCTAAAACTCTTTTTTATGATAGACATTACACATGTAAAGCTGTCTTGACCTATCTGTCTGTTTCTCTCAGGCTATACCATTCTGAAAATTAATTCTTAATGAATCTTTAAATGTGTGAAGAGCAGAGACATGTGCTTGAGCAATAATAATTAACGCAAGTGAAACTGTAAGCTTCTTAGGGCGGGAGGGAACATTTTGCACTTGCCTGCTAAAAGCCATCCACCTCCGTGAGCTAAGTAATAA